>NW_017671636.1:94374-164598 GCF_001879085.1 Nicotiana attenuata | reverse complement strand
CGAAGAAAGTCCATTTGAAATTCGCACCCATCAAATTTACTTTGCAGTTGATCAACCAGATTTTGGAGGTCGCCGCATTGGGCTTCCACGCCCTTGCTCAGCTCGAGTTCCTCCTCCTTTCTGTTAAAGGCCCCTTCGAGAATGCTAAGCATCTTCACGACCGCCAACCGCTCCTCGCCTTTCTTCTTCAGCTCTTCTCTCAAGGCTGAGACATCGCCCTCCTCATGAAGTCACCTCTGAAGGTCCTGGTACTTCCCACGGTACTCCTTGTACTTACCCTTCAACTTCACATAAATGTCTTTCCGTCTCTTCTCCTTTCGAGCACTCTCAATTTCTAGAATACCAGTCTGCAAATCAAAGGAAAGCAAAAGTTAAAACTTGAAAACAAGTTAAGACAAATGGAAAAGAATGAAAAACAGCCACACTTACCCTAAGAGAGAGACCGGCATTGTTCTTCGACAAAGTATTATTGGTTAACTTCTTGAGAGTCTCACGCTCAGCCTCGGAGCAAAGAGGACTGAGAGCAGGAATCACCTCCTCGGTATTTTTCAGCAAATCACGATCCATTGGAATCGTGATGGTCCTTGAGCCCCCCTACATCCTCACCTCGATCTAAGTGAGCCCCTTATCAATCATCCTAAGATCGTCAGGGTCCTTGTCGTAACCTGACTCATCACCATCGTCGACAACATTCCTTTCCTTTGTCCTCGACGGCAGGAGAAGTATCCGCTGCCGGCCTGGAAGATGAGGCCTCTTCTCGCTCTGCAGGCACAAAGCTGTCACCAAGCGTCCTCTCTTTGACCTTCTTTTCCTGGGGACGCAAAGGCAAGCCATCATTATCATCTTCCAGTTGTGAGGCCTCGAAGGTCGCCCCCACAACATCTCCATTGTTTATCATCGCAAACTCCCGAAGCGTGAATTCATCCTCTACTAAATCGACTGCCAAGGGAACTCCCGCTCCTACGTCCACAACGTTCCTTTTGCAAGGCCTTAGGTCCCCATCATAGGGAGAGACTTCATCATCTTGGTCGATGAGTGAAAATGTTTGAGGAGTGGGCGCGACAACTGAGAGGGGGGCGGAGGAGGAGGTGGAATAGTAGATGAGACGAGGGTAGAGGCGGAAGGCGTATCGTCCCTTCTCCTCCTAAATGTGGGGACGGGCACCCTGTTCCTTCTTGTGGCCCCCCTGACTGAACCTAAAAAAGAAGAAGCGTAGAAACGACCAGAAGAAGGAGATTCCATGTCGAGGGGATGGCCGATTTGAACTTCTGAAAGAAGCTCGGCCAGTCACGAATCCCTGCGGTATAGGGCAGAACCTGCTTATCCTAGTCAGTGAGACGTACCGCGAAAGGAGCAGGAGGCCTGGTGCCTGCAGGAGAAAAAGAATTATTCGACCAACTTGGAATAAACAAAGCACTTGAAAGGGAAAAAGCTTAAAACCCACTTACGTGTATAGTTTCAAGCCTCAGAGAAACCATCAACATTAGCCACAACGGACTCAGTCTTGACAAGAAAGTAGTCGATCCAGAACTGTCGACTAGCTTTATCATCCATCTTCGCCACCAAATACTTGGCCCCACGATGTGGTAGGTTCAACATCGTCCCCCTATAGAATCTAGATATGGACAAATGCACCAAGTGTTGCACCGTGACCTCGACCCCAGAAAGTTTGGCAAACTTTGATAGCATCTTGATGACCTTGTAAACATAGGGGGCGAGCTGAGCGGCACAAACACCGTAATGGCGGCAAAACTCCTCCACTAGCAAGAGAAGGGGGGAACGAGTAGCCAATGGTAAACAGGTACGCATAGAGAGCACAATAACCAAGATGGTGAACGTGCACTTCGTCCTCACAGCGGGGATTAATTCTACATGGTCGGGAAGGCCAAACATGGCTTTGAATTCTAGATATCATCGACAATTGAAATTTTCCGGTCATCACATCGTTGAAAATCGGATCTAGCATCGGGTTTACGGGAGATAATCTCCTCCACTGAAGGAAGAGCTTCATCCTCAACGGAGGCAACAACACCTCCCCCGTGAACAGGAAATATAACGGCCAGGGAATGGCGTGGTTCTCCTCATCAACGTTAGAAGGAAGGTTAGACATGGCTATGAAATTTATAAGAGACTGGGATATGGAAGATGAGAGTATTAGAAGAAGTTAAAGGAAGGCAAAGAAAGCTCAAGAATAACAGAGGAACTTCTGTAGAGCAGGGATGATTCCAAAGAAAGTAAAATTTGAATAACAGTGAAACAATCCCTATTTATAGAGATGAAGGTACCGAGCCCGACATACCTCTTCGTCATTGACACAAGAATCGAAGCGACAGTGCCAATCAAAATCCACACATAAATAGATGCGACGCTTCGCAAACAGGCGTCATCATGACGAATGATGTCATGACGTCACCCCTTTTTATGGACAAAATAGTTCCAGCAAGCCACCCGAAAAAATCAAGAGTCTAAAATTTGTGGTCCGCGAAAAGCCACATCACCTGTTTGTCATGACGACCACGACTGCTGCTATTTGCTCATTGAACTCTCCCACGAGGATATTCTCAACAAGCAGAGGGTCTAACTGTATGGGCTAAAAATTATCATAATTATATGTGGGCCAAGTCAATATTAAGAAAGCCTTCGAAGGCTCACACGCGTCATCGATTTGGTTTCGACGGAGGATGAAGGCGAGGTCGAGGTGACTTAATTGAGAACAAAGGCGAGGCCGAGTTGACTTAACAGAGGATAAAGATGACGACAAGTACTCCCTTCAGCATAGTAGTAACGGCTAGTTTTAGAAATAAAATGTGATAGTCCTTGGAATATTCCTCCATCCGCACTATTGCGATTAATGTGGCTCATATGCCCTTATAAAGAGAAAGAGAGAGGACTGTAGATGGGATTTTGGACACTTATTGTAAGAAACAACACATTGAAAATTTCTGAAGATTCTTGCTTTATCACACACAATACAAAATACACATTTTCTTGAGATCTTTATATATCTATTTTTCCATGATCCAAGGAGGATCCGAATATTTAAAGTTCCATCATTGTCAAAAAGAATATCAAAGAATCTCGCCCCTTTTGGGTGATTCACGTGCATTATTTACATAAATATCATTTATTATTATTTATTGTCATTTAATGTTATCTTCATTGTTCTTGGATCATTGATTACCGCATTATTTTTGCCATTGTACCCATGATATTTCGCTACAAAATAAGTTAGTTTATCTTTTGGATATTAATATTGACTAAGAATAATCCTATTCTATCAAGAAAATCTGATTCATTAAACTAATTAAACCTAGATATAAATTTGGGAGAATTACACTCCTTATCACTTGGCTCAATAGCCCATCAAAAAATGGCCCACGTTTGAAGCCCTTACCTAGTGTAGCCCAGGTTGTATAATGTGAAAATTACTTTTCACCCATTAGCCCGCTCCTTTTAATTTTTTTTCTTTTCTCTGTTCCTCTTCTCCTCGTGTCCCAACTTTGCAATCCCAAACTTTCTCTATTATTATTGTTCTCCATCAACGCTCCTTCGGATTCAAAACCGATAATACTATTTGGATGAGAAGAAAAAATAATACATAAAAAAATTAGTTTTTTGGAGTCATATGAAGATCACTTAGAACTGTGTTTGCACTAAAGAGGTTAACTTAGTAGGTTGTTGGATCACTAAACTAGAAAGAAGGTATTGGCAAGGTCTCAGTCATATCCTCATTCCACGTGTAATTCTAGTTCCAGTTTTAATTAAAAACTTGGAAAATAGAATTCACCAACAAAAGTGTTTCAAAGCTTCAATTCCAGAAATTGCGTTTTTTGATTTGTTAGTTGTTTGGGTTGGGTGTTGTCCCAATTGATTGGAATCATCAAGAGGAGTTCAAAACTTAAATTTGAAGTGATTTGTAGTATATTTAAGCTAGATTTGAGTTAGATTTCAGAAGATCCCCAAGAAAGAAGAAGAACATGTGAAGCTCCATCGATAGGATTCATTTGTATAGTAATGTATAAAATTATATAAATAGTATATAGTAGTGTATAAACAACTCTCATACACAATAATACATTATTTACATGTATTTGGTAAATTTCTCACATATTCTTCTTCTTCTATACGTATATACATAGGTATCATGAACATTTTTTTACACTGCTTATACATCTTTATACACTTTTATACAACTATATACATAATGTACCTCTTTGTATAAAAGTGTATAATGTCGTATAAAAGTGTATAAACATCTCTGACGAACTTCTTATACGATTTCACTTGCAATTCTTGTTCAAAACTAGTCCAAAACTCCATCAAATGATTTCAAACTTTGTATACAACCTATTTAGACTATTTCTAATAAGTTCAAACAATACCCACTTCATATTTCTCACAAAATCATATTTAAAATTTAACAAGATTAGCATTGAAGAAGAAGAGATTTTAAGTTTCTCGCGTCTGTTTTTGCATTTTTGTAGATGGGATAGGTATGTTTAAACTTGGGGAAAAAAAGTAGAATGGAAACTCAAGGATCTTTCACGCCGGAAGATCTGGAGAATAAAAAAAAGAAAAAAAGTTCGGATATGAATTTATTGATGGCTACAAATTTGCAAACTTGTAACTGGGCCACCTTATGGAGTGATTTTGTTGTGTAATTCTTCCTATAAATTTTGGGTCAAACAGTAGATAGCAGCATAATCATGTCTTTATAAACAAGTATCCTTGTGATATATCAAGTTATCAACGAGCGAAATCACTTCCTAATTTAAAAAAGCAAAGTAAAGGATTTGGCATTAACACCTACCAGATCTCACAAACAAATATGACCACAAACATAACATTTTCCAAATGAATCAACTTGCAGGCATTACCAAAATTGGATTTTGCTTAGCGATTTCCAACTGCTGCGATAGTCTAGAAATTTTCAACTCAAAAAGATGATTTTTCCCTTCAAATTTGTCACGTTTCGACATTAACTCGTTGATGACTTCAATTGCTCGATCTGAAAATCGTAGTCAAGCCAACGAAAGTAGCTGCAACTCCATGAAGAGGAAGATATTTTATACATCGCATATATTCTATCATTTGTTTACCTCAAAAATACAAGTAACAATTAAATTTGATTTGTGGTTTTAAAGATACGTGATTTAGTTCAATACTGATTAATAATCAAGAAATAAGAAGTAGAAATGAAAGAAACAAGTGAATCAAAGCAATGTTACTCAGCAGTAGTGACTTCGAGCTTAGTGACCTCGAGATAGATTAAGAGCAATAAAGTAAGAAGAATAAATGTAAAGGACAATTCTAATGAACAGTAAGAGAGAAAAGTAGGATAGTATATTCTTGCCAATGATCCGATGATGTTACAAATGATTGGGGTCCCCTTTATATAATGGGGGAACCCTAAATAAGGTATATTTCTATTTACAATAAGGAATATTCTTAATACAGCTGTCTAACCGCCTAGTGCGGAACATTCCTATTCCGGGACTTGCAGCACGATCTAGGGGACGTGGCAGGAATCTAGCTCAATTTGTTACTAATCCATAACGCTACTATTTCGGGGTCGAGCATACTCAGCCTCGGTATGCATCGTTCTTTGTCTTCGACGAACTCGAACATGATCTCTTCTGAACTCGGGCATTGGGCGATCTCTCGAGCCTACAGATTGAAGGCATACGATCTCGACCATATACAGATAGTCCGCGCGTTTCTTAGAGTGAGATGATAAGAAATGATTTGGACCTCGATTCCCCAGAATCTATAATGATGATGTCATACCTGTGACGTAGGCGCTTGAAGTGATTGAAATGTCCCGTCAGTCCGTTTCTCCAAAACATTAAATGCACGCCAGTACTGGTCGACTACTCGGCTTCTCCAATACGCTTGAGTGACTTTTATAAATACGCCAACTTACCAATTTTACAAACTTTACTTCTCAGATTGTTTCCAAAATATCATTAGCTTCTTCAACTTCTCTGGGTTTTCCCTTATTTTCAATTCGTCCTTACTTCACCATCAACCCTTTCTCTTCTCTTGAACTTTTACACTATAATGGCTAAAACATCTAAATTCGTAACTCAAAACGAAAAAGCCTCTTCATCATCGCGCCCAGCCAAAAGTAAAACGGTGGTGCCGCCCCGTATCGAGGAATGCATTCGCCCGCCGTGTGAAATAACCTCCGATTTCAAAGTTGAAAAACCTGTATCGACACCAGGCCGATGTGAGCCCATGTCTCGATACGTCTGCTTGATAACCAAAGATGAGCTTGAGCAGGTAAAGAAGGACTGCAACTGGGATAACAATAATGTGGTGATTCCCTCCCCAGAAGAGGATATCACTACCCATAAAGAGGGGTACTTGAGCGTGTATACCTACTCATTCACGCTGGGCCCTGCAAATCCAGCCCTGGGTCCCATAGACCCAATTATCCTTGATTTTTACCAAAGATACCAAGTGACTCTTGGCCAGATCTACCCTTCATTCTGGCGAATCGTTCATTTGATTAGATTCTTCTCGAGCAAGGTTGAGGGGATGCCCTTCACCCTCAACCATCTAATCAGGTTGTATAGTCCCCGAATTTATCGAGGTGGCTTGATAAAACTACAACGCCGATCATTGAAATCTCTCTTCTCCAGCATCGATGAGGACACAGACCGAGGATCGATGAGCCGGTTTGTCCGAGTCAGGACCTCTTACCTGATTCCTGCTGAGAGGATGTCATTCCCCGAGGAACGGAACATGAAACGTAAGTACATAGTAACCTTATACCCCGCTTTCTCTTCTTTTTCCCAACTTCATCTTTTCTTTCGGTCTAACCCTTTTCGATGGTGTAGCCACTGCTTAGTTTCCTGGTGTGGTCCCGGTCCTCGAAGGTTGGGTCCGAAAACTGGCTTCCACTTCCTTATATGTGTAGCGTTGCTGGCGAGACTTGGACAAGGGCCGATGGGAGGCTAAAAACCATGGTAAGTTCTCTTGTTTGTTTACTTGTTTGTTTACTTGTGTTTCTTTAGTAGAACCGAAGAGATCTCCCAGAGGAGTTCAAGAAAACTCCCCGAGATATCGGGCAGCAAAAAGGCACCTCGTCTCGGAGGTCATTTTGAGGGTGAGACCGAGGGGCCTGGTCCCGAGGTCCTTCAAAGAGAAGACAATGCCCTAAGTGGGTCGCTAGGGGTGATCAACGTGGATGAGTCACCGCCTAGTCCTGAGTTCTCCGAGGGGCAAATCCGAGATGCTCGGAACATAAAGACTTTGATGCGGGGATGAGCCACAAAGGGCATGATATCTTTCGAGAATGCCTTGTGAGGATCGAAGATGGCCCCGACCCAGATGTTTCTTTTATTTTCGACGAGGCCCGTCGGCTCTTCAAACAAGTAAGTTCCTGTCCCCTAAAATTACGCTTGTGCTTTATCCTTGTCGTTCTGAGTTTGATCTATCCCTTTTTGTGTAGGCCTTAGTGCTTCATAAGGAAGCATTCTCCAAGTCTCGAGCTGAGCTTTCTCGATGTAAGGCCGAGCTTAAGAAGTTCTCAGATGAGACGGACAGTCTTAAAACCCTCAATGTCAAGAAAAAAGAGGAGATCAGCAATCTTCGGGCCGAACTGGCAAAGGCTCGCCAAGAACAAATTGAGCTCACCGAAAAGGTAATATTCCTTTTGAAGTTTTGTTATGGATTTGCCCGATCGATCCTCTAACACTTTTACTTTGCAGTTTCAACAAAAGGGCGACCAGGTGGAGCAGCTTCGAGAGGAGCTCAAGATGAAGGAGGCTGAGACCTGGGGTGGAGGCAAGGCATGGATAGTCTTGACTCTGAGAAAGAAACTCTTCGGGAGCAGCTGGCTTCACTTGAACGCCAACTTCAAAGTGTGAAGGAGGAGAGCTTGGCTCGAGGCCGCAAAATCGAGGATCTTAAAGCTAAATCCGCTACTGAGCTGGCCAAGGCCAAATCTGATGCTGAGGCAATCATATCTTCGTACCGAGCCGATGCTGAAGCAGCTAATGCCCAGGCAAAGGAGATCTCTGCTGCAGCCGAAGTTAAGTTATCATGTGCACTTGACCACGCTAGGGGACAGTCCCGGAAGGAAACCCTCGATAAGGTGCATGCTCGCAGCTTCGATCTCTCGGTCGATATTGAAAGGGCGAAGACTTTGGAAGAAGAGGCAGCCGTTTTGCTTTCTGATGAGGATGACTCAGCTAGTGGCTCCGAGAGCGGAGGATATGAAGACGAAGTCCCCGAGGAAGAGGCTCCTGAAGATGCAGCTGCCGAAGATGTGGCCCCAGAGTAGTTTTATGTTTCTTTATTTTGCCTTAGTATTTTTGTGTAAGGATCCCTCGTTGGTATTTGTAAATATATTTTGCAAACATTAAATACAGAAAGACTTCTTTGCTTCAATTTTGACTTGTGTTGAACTTCATTTTGTCCTCATTTATGGAAAATCTGATTGTACAACTCGAATGATCGGTTCGAGTACTGGTTTGGACTCAGAACATAATAAAGCCTTAGGTTTTTGTTGATAAATATAATAATCCTCGAGCTAAGTTTAAATTGATTTGATGCGAGCTCCGGATGCCGGGACTCTCGAGTCCGAGTTGAGTGAGAATGGGGTCTCGAACTCTATTTGTTTTGGCCCTTAAGCCTTTTGAAGTTGGCCCTTAGGTTCTTATATATCGGCCATTAGGCTCTTTAAGTTAGCCCTTAGGCTCTTTAGGTTGGCCCTTAGGCTCTTTAGGTTGGGCCGATTCGGCCTCTAGAGTGGCTATATAATTTTTCACTCTTTTCGGCTAAAAGGCTTAGTGAAAATTTGATTATGCCTTAGCATGTATTTTTCGTACCCATTGGGTTTTTCGAAGGTTCGACGAATCGGAACCTAATTAGTTTGTGTAAACATAATCGAATACCTCTTGAGGTTTTTTCGAAGGCTGATGTTATCGAAGCCTTTAAATTATTCGAGGGCGGAATTTAAGCCCTTTATATTTTGCTTTTGCCGAGGGTAGCCTGATTTAACCGGCTTTTTTAAAGTATTTGAAGGCCTTTTATTTATGGCGGAAGTCGGACATCTTTGAGCCGCATTATTTCGGTCGTAGCCTTTTATATGACCGTAGTCTTTAATACGGCCGTAGCCTTTAATTTGGTCGTAGCCTTCGGGTGTGTCTCTTGGACTTGTTTCCCAATAACCTTTCAAACTTCTTCGAAAAGTTAGTCCCCGAGTATATTGGCCTTGGCCTTTATTTCAGGGGGATGCCTCTTTGAGGTCTTATGAGTCCGAGTTTTTCGATGACTCGGATGACCTGACTGTCGATGACAGTCCCCGAGTTTCTCGGGGCTGTGTTCGTACTTTGGCTCTTGAGCCATTTCACGTAGGATTATAAGTGTAGAGCTCGTATGATAGTAGACTTCTTTGAGACATAAAGTGATTTTGGTATAAACAGAAAGCTTCTTCAAATAATTGATACATGCGTACATGTTTTGCCGTCAAGGCTTCGACTATTCTATATGGACACGGTTCATCTGACCGTTTAACCCATTACAAAGTTTTCCTATCGAGGCCCTCTTAGGCGTGAAGTATTTTCTTCAAAAATACGGTCTCTGAGGGTGATGCCCCCCAGTATTCGAAGTTGATTGAAAAGAAGCCTTGGATACTGTTGAGTTCTCCTTAGGTAGCATATAGTTGTTGCCTCGTTAAAAACCTTGCCGGTAAAACCCACTTGGGACAAAATCCGGTCTAAGGGAAAAAGAGTGCAACGCATGCTTCGAAACCTAAGGCCTTCGTGCAAAAGGGGGTGTCTTCGATGGCTTCGATCAAACATCTGCAATGAGCTAGTTTTAAACTCAAATGGACAAAAGGATAAAGTCATACCTTAACAGTAGTATTGTTTGAGCAATGATACGTTCCAATTATTTGGCAGTTGTTCACCCTCTATCGTGCTAAGTTTGTAAGATCCTTTACCGACCACTCCGAGGACTCGGTACGGTCCTTGCCAATTCGAGCCCAGTTTCCCTTCATTCGGGTCTCGAGTATTGAGGGTGACTTTATGTAGAACTAAGTCCCCGATTCTGAAATGTCAAAGATTGGTCCTTCTATTGTAATACCTTTCGATCATTTGCTTCTGCGCGGCCATCCGAACGAGTGCTTCTTCTCATTTTTCGTCTAATACCTCGAGGCTGGTATTCATAGCCTCGTGATTTGAATCCTCCGATGCATGTCGAAACCCGGTGCTGGGTTCCCCGACCTCGATAGGGATAAGGGCCTCGGAGCCATATACCAAAGAAAATGGGGTAGCCCTCGTGCTAGACTTCGATGTTATTCGATATGCCCAAAGAACCTCGGGTAGGACTTCTCTCCATTTCCCCTTTGCATCATCCAATCTTTTCTTCAAGTTTTGAATGATAGTTTTATTTGTTGACTCGGCCTGTCCATTTCCAGTTGGGTGGTACGGTGTCGATAAAATCCTCTTCATTTTATGTGCTTCAAGGAACTCCGTTACCTTGCTGCCGATGAATTATTTTCCATTGTCACATGCAATCTCTGTAGGTATCCCGAATCGGTATATGATGTGGTCCCAGATGAAGTCAATAACTTCTTTTTCTCGGATCTTCTCAAAGGCCTGTGCTTCTACCCACTTAGAAGAATAATCAGTCATAAACAAAATAAACTTAGCTTTACCTGGGCCCGTTGGTAGGGGTCTGACTATGTCCATTCCCCATTTCATAAAAGGCCGCGGGGATAGGACCGAATGGAGTTGTTCTCCGGGCTGATAGATGATCGGTGCAAATCATTGGCACTTATCACATTTTTTGACAAATTCCTTAGTATCTTTTTCCATACTGTCCCAGTAATATCCAGCTCTCATGATTTTGCAAATCAAGGACTCGGCGCCGGAGTGATTCCCACAAGTGCCTTCGTGGATTTCTCGTAGAACATAATCGGTGTCCCCCGGCCCCAAACATAGCGCCAGTGGCCCATCGGATGTTCTTCGGTACAATGTTCCATCTTCATCTAATGCAAACCTAGCAGCTTTGGTTCGTAGGGCCCTCGATTATGTATGGTCCGATGGGAGTTTTCCATTCTTCAAATAGTCGATATACTTATTCCTCCGGTCCCACATCAAACTTGTTGAATTTATCTTGGCATGACCCTCTTCAACCACAGACCTCGATAACTGGACGACAGTCCTCGGGACGATGTCGTCTTCTTCGACCGAGGATCCTATATTAGCAAGTGCATCGGCCTCGCTACTTTGTTCCCGAGGCACATGATCTAGCGTCCACTCCTAGAAGCGGTGCAAAGTTACCTGTAGTTTATCCAAGTACCGTTGCATTTTATCCTCTCAAACTTCGAAACTTTTGTTTACTTCGTTTACCACCAATAGAGAATCGCACTTAGCTTCGATGACTTCTGCTCCCAAGCTTTTAGCTAGCTCGAGACCTCCAATCATGGCCTCATACTCGGCATCATTGTTAGTCAATCTAGAAGTTTTAATAGATAGTCTAATGGTTGTCGCGCCCCCTTTTTCTCGCGAAATCGGGTTTTGACATTTTGACAACTCCTTTTGAGAGGGTAGGGAAAAGGAATTGGTTGTTAGAGCCGCCGCCTAACGGATTAAGGTGCGTTAGGGCACCTATAGCAAATAACTCAGATTATACCGGTTTGCATCACTAGAGATCGGGTAAAGTCTCAAATTACCTTGAGGGGAAGGTGTTAGGCATTCCTCGAGGTCCACAATGGTGGGTCCTGGCCGAACTCAATTATGAATTAGTCTATGTGATCAAAGCTAAGAGACAAGGAATTACTAAAACATGAATAATCGATTGAAAGACAAGGAAAGGGGGGGTCCTAAATTTTTTTAGCCTACAGGATCACCCCGTGCAACATAAATACTACTTCGTAACTCCCTCGGGACGGGGTGCTACTCATGTTATTCAGCGGGCACAGACTATCATCTCCTGCTACCCAATTACTATCTTTAAGTTGTTTACCTGAAGCGTACTAGTCATTTCTAAGTTGTGTCCTATGCGTGCATTACCCGTCCCATGTCTATGGTCCAGGAGGTTTTGGACCTACTATTCGAGTAACAATTAAATTTGATTTGTGGTTTTAAAGATACGCGATTTAGTTCAATACTAATTAATAATCAAGATTAAGAAGTAGAAATGAAAGAAACAAGTGAATCAAACCAATGTTACTCAGCAGTAGTGACCTCGAGATGGATTAAGAGCAATAAAGTAAGAAAAATAAATGTAAAGGACAATTCTAATGAACAGTAAGAGAGAAAAGTAGGATAGTATATTCTTGCCAATGATAATGATTGGGGTCCCCTTTATATAATGGGGGAACCCTAAATAAGGTATATTTCTATTTACAGTAAGGAATATTCTTGATACAACTGTCTAACCGCCTAGTACGGAATCGTACAATCCTATTCCGGAATTTGCGCCACGATCTAGGGGACGTGGCAGGAATCTAGCTCAATTTGTTCCAAATCCATAACAGTACTATTTTGGGGTCGAGCATACTCGGCCTCGGTATGCATCGTGCTCTGTCTTCGACCTTGGGTCCGGTCCCCTGAACTCGAATTTGATCTCATCTGAACTCGGGCTTTGGGAAATCTCTCGAGCCTACAGATCGAAGGCATACGATCTCGACCGTATACACCATTAATGGGCTTTACCTGAGCAGAGGCGGATCCAGGATTTTAAGAGAATGGGTGCACTATTATAAAGAGGTAGATCTAGAATTCTGATTTGACGGGTTTAACTTTAGTCTCTTACCCTAAACCCACTATACTTTTGAAATTATATGTTCAAAATTATACTAAATTTTATTGATTTTCACATATATAACTATACTCAATGTCGAAAACAAGACCATCCGAAATGAGTTTTGAACCTCTAATTTCACTTGTTGAGGTGCACCCAATATTAATTACACCATATAAGTCCTTGGGCATGGGTGCACATGCATATATTTAAGTAATTTTGAAAAAGTATTATACTGTTATACATGATTTTGGGAGAAGAGTGTGAGTTCACGTAAACTCATACATTAAGGGTTAGATACGCCCATGTACCTGAGAGGGGAAGAAGAACGGTCATTTTTTCTATATTTTATAAAATAATTAGAAGGGGCCAGGGTTATTGTTTTATTTAGCGTATGAGCTTTTACCTTTAGCGGGTTGGGTAGGGTATGATGGGTTTCTACGTTTTGTTTGGGTCATGTTAAATATTTTATATGGTACAAAAATATAAAAAGTCCATGTGGACTGTCACGCCTTTTCATCGAAAAGTTGGACAATTTTGGTTGAGTGACTATTTGTGTGCGACAAAAATAGTTGAGTGACTTTCCTGTAACAAACGAACGAAAAATGATTTAGTTGAGCGACCATTCGAGTAATGAACTCGAAAAATAATACCAAAAGTGTAGATATCAATTCTAAAGTAATGCCAGATTCCAGTTCTTCAAGGCATACTGTCAATGTTAATTCAATGTGTTTACGAGCTCAGTTACCCAAGTGTGAGGTTTGGGCAGTAAAGAGCTAAGTCCAATTCTCTCTTGACAATACACTTAGCACTAGTTCATGTTTCTCACTGAAGCAATCTCAAGCTACAAAAATTTTAATCAATTTCCTCAACCTGAGACTTGGCTTTTGTTTTTCAAACATCCAGATAAATCATAAAATTTACCTCCTTTCTAGAACTAGATTAGTCATAAACTGTAACTACATGGATGCTCCATATATGCATGCGATGACAAAGTGATATAAGTAGTAGTACCAAACTCAATAAAGTATAATATATCAACCAAACTAAACTAGATTTATTCCACGCGCTTACAGGTCCATAAACGTTTGTTTAACCAAGTCCAAGTATTTGTATATAATCAGGCTCATAAAAAGGCATTTTGGAAACGACACCAAAGAGAAATGATCCTAGACCGCAGTTTCAACGAAGTACAAAACCACACCTGTAATGAGACACAAGTATGTATGTGTGTATATATATATATATATATTTTGAGACGTTTCCTACTTACAAGTATCATCTTCCGCACTACGTAATCTCTACATATAATGCAGGATTAATTCTGGATTCATTTTGCATGTATTGGAGATACATTGTTGTAGTATGTAGGTATTGCACATTCTGTAAATATATTTGAGCTAGTTGTATATTGTGAGATGTAAATGCTTGTGAAGCTTTCTGCGTAAATATTCATTTTCCAGCCCATATCGTCCAGGGACATTAACAGTGGATTAATTCATGCAAAGCATATTTGATTCTTTTAACACCAACAAGGAAGTAACTCAGACATTGCAAAATCAAATTTCCATACAACATATAACAAAGCACAGTTAGGTATTCGATGCCTTGTTTTGGTGACTGCTGTGTCGATATGCCTTATTCTGTCCCACACAGGACGTTTTGAAAACAAGAAACTTGTTTATGAGATATCAAGAATTTAGGAAAATCTATGTGGTCTACCCATTAGAAACACCACTTAACTCCGAATACTTTTAATTTATTTATTTTATTTTGTATACCTACTTTATAAAATATTATTTACTTCTTAAATCTTTAATATCATTATATGCCATTAAAAATATCCTACCTTTTAAGGGATTAGTAAATATATCCCACCTTTTAAGGGATTAGTAAAACACCGTATCTTTAAACACCCACATCTGTTCTTTCACGCTTTTCATATTCCGTATTCCTTCTTTCAAGCTTTTCATCTTCCGTATTCTTCTTACTGAGTATTTCAAGATTTGCCTCTCAAACAATTAGCAATCAAAAAGTGCATGAAAGGATGAAGAGAAAATTGGCTTTTTATAGCACTGAAAAAATACTTGGAAAAGGTGATAAAGTTTCTTTTCCCATTGAAATTCAATCGGGTGAAGTGAAATTATTGGAAGAAAATCGACATGCAATCTATGAATCGGCTTCCAAAAGGGATGACGATGTTAGATTTGCGGAAATACGAACTCAAAATTCTAAAGTTCGAGCATCGAAAAAGGATGATGGCATTATTCTTAGAAGGAAAAAACATGCACTGGTAAAAACTAGTGTTCCGGCTCCGAAAAGACGAAAGGTTGGTGACAACAATGGCGGAAAGAAGCTTTCACATGGGGATTTGGAGGTATTTTTAAAAAATTTCACATTAGTATACCTTATAAATCTAATTGGAATACTGATAAGTTTTAAATTTTATTTGAATAATAGACTACTGCTAGAAATTTATTAGAATACTATCTAATACTTTTTATTATATTTATTTGGCTTATTATATGTCCTTTTTTAAAAACTACTAGTGTGCGAAATTCAGTTGGTTTGGAATACTGGACCATATAAAGGAATACTGCAATATTCATAGGGAATACCATACTTATGATTTTTATAACTATTTAACATTAACTTTTTTATTCTGTAGTATTGGGATTTTTACTTGCCGGCCAGTGAAGCTTACAAAACAAAGCCAACCCACAATACAAATGTTAACATTGTAGATGAATTGAAGGAGAACCTTACTCCAAGACAGCTAGACATGTTTCAGAAAACTTGTTTTGGGCATTTTTTTGGTTTGCCCAAAATGCTTGTGCAGAATCAGCTTATACATGCCCTCCTCTTAAGGGAAGTATATCAACCAAATCAGGATGAGATTTGGATTGTGGTGAACGGTGTCAAGTTGAGGTTTGGCTTGCAGGAGTTTGCCTTGATTTCAGGTTTGAAATGTACTGGCGATGAAAAGAAACATTACAATTCTGAATATAAGAAAAACTTAATAGATACATACTTTAGCGGGGAATCATTGGTGAATAAGGCGTCTATTAGCGTTTGTTTCAAGGAGAATATGTGGATGACTGATGAGGACGCTGTGAAGATTTCCATTTTGTATTTTTTGAATACATTTTTATTTTGAATGCTCCCACAGAAATATGTTGACAATGATTACCTTGAAATTGTGGATAGAGGGGAGTTTAACTCTTACCCTTGGGGTAAAGTTCTGTTCCAATCAACCATTAATGGGTTGACAGATAAGTTGCGCACGAAGCCTCAATCGTACAGACTTGCGGGTTTCCCCCTTGCTTTTCAGTGTTGGTTCTATGAATGTTGCCCATATGTTAATGGTTTAATTGTTTCAAAGGTGGAAGACAAATGCCCCAGGATACTAAATTGGAATATAATAGAACAACCAAACTCAAGTCGTTTGAAAAAAAATATATTCAGTCTGCATAATTCACAGGTAATGTTACTAAATTTTAGAACAATCCAATTACCTGAACCATAGTATTTAATGTAATACTTTATATCATCACTAATATTTTTCATGATGATTATTTTGCAGTTAAATTTATGCAACATCTATCCAACAACATTGGAGAAGGAGATGCTTGATTTGACTGGTTTGTTTGAGGAGGTACATCATAATGAGTTAACACATAACCTCGATGATGATGACGACTTTACAACTCCTCCCCCTAAGTCCACGAAAATACAACCCAAAAACAGCATTGACAAAAAAACTAATAAGGTTGACTGGGGTGTTGAGATTAAAAAGCTATTCAACGAACAAGATGAACTAAAGAAAGAAGTTAGCGTTGGACTAGCAAAAATAAAGAAACAAGTGAAGCTCGGACAAAATGAATCAAAGAAGGAGATAACATCGTTGAAGGAATATCTCGTTTCTACGTTCTCTGACGTATTTAAAGCAATTGAATCATTGAAGATGAACAAAGAGGTCAACACACCCATAAAGGTCATATATTTTTATTTTATGTGAAATTTTTTACTAAGTCTTTTCTATTTGTGCTATCCCATTTGTTTATGCAAATACTATTTGTTTATCTAATTTTCAGCATAATATTGTGGAGAACGCTAATAGTAATGACGGTGGAACCACATTCGACTTGATGACTGACCACCAAATTAGAGTCGATGGAATTCAATTGTCCGACAAAAAGTGTGATGGTATGTTTGTAGCGAATATTGTATTTCAAATTGGAATATTATCATTTGTTTGAGTTACCTAATGGATTCTAAATTGGAATAGTTTTAAGAAAGAATCGTTTAAGTATTGTATTCCACACCTGAATATTGTGTTTTTTAAACTTGAATACTGTATTCTAAATTCGAATATTATTGTATTCCAAATTAGAATAGTGTATTCTAAATTATAACATTACATATTTAATTAGTATTAAGTTCTGTATTCCAAATCAGAATATTGTGGTATGTTGTTTCCAATATTACCATCTAAATTAGAATATTGTGAGTTTTATTTAGAGACGAATATTGTGTTCTTATACATTACAATATTGATTGACTAATGGTAGTATTGAGTGAATACTTTTAGAAATTATTGGAATATTACAGTTTCAATTTTGAATACTATAGAATCAATTTGTGAATTCGTGGGTATGCTATTATTTTACCATTTACATAGAGAAAGGAGGTGAATCCATTGGGATATCGGAAAACCTATATGATGGGGATGTCAAGGATGTGTCTGGTCAACACAGTAATGGTATTACAACTGTCGAATTTTCCAATGTTGGTATTGCAAGTATTTCTCATGAATAGTTTTCTTTTACAAATGTTTACCGTGACGCATAACCTGTTATTTTTCTAATAGAAATATATTGAGTAATGTACAGATCCTAGATTTGAAGAGGTTGAGGCAAATGAGAAAAATGCAGAATTAGAATTTGTTGAGCAGCAACAATTGGTAGATGTCCCTGAGACACAAATCGACCCAATTACCAGAGAGGTTGCCACTAAGATAACTCCAGTTAACTTGATAAGAGCAAGACGTCCTGCAGCTGTGCGTCGATCACCATATCTCACTGACTTTGATTCTGGTGCTACTAACCGTGAAGCTTCTTCCAAACAACAGATTTTCAAGGGAAAGTATCCGTTTGAAGTCTCAATTAAAGAGAAAGTTGATGCGACCATCCTTAGAGAGTTTACCAAATTTGTAAAAAAGGGGCTTAACACCAAATTAAAGTAAGCTTACGTTTTATTTATAACTTTTTTTATGCTTTTGGATTTGATGTTTATTTTGAATACATGTAAAAAAAATTGTCAGGGAGAAGTATTCTAATAAGAATAAAAAACTAGATCCTGTTTTTGACTTCGGAGTTACACATATAGAAGATAAGCTATGGTTTCACGCACTCAAGTTTGGTGGTCAACCCCTAGATGGCTGGGTATGTTTTTCTTGGAATATTGTTTATTGGTTTACGTTGTTTTATAGCTCTTCTTTAATAGTCTATATATTATACAATTCTTTATAGAATATTCATGTCGTTACTGATTATTTTTTATATCGACATGTGCAGCATTTAGATGTAATATTTTACTATTTGAGGAAGAAAGGTCAATACGGGGTTAATATTCCTACAAAGTTCACTACCACTGATCGTTTCTTCGATGTTAGTATCCAAGGTGTCTATGAAAAGTATGTATCAAGTAACAATCAAGGATCACTGATTGATACATCGAATGTAATAGCCAAGTACATTCTTGGCAATCATATGCAACGCAACACAGCGTGGTATAATGTCGATCACGTTCTTTTTTCAATATATGTTTCAGAACGATGGCATTGGATTCTAGGAATATTAACATTTCAAGATAGGTGCATATATGTGTATGACTCCATTCGAAGTGCGCATCATGACGTTGAAGTTCGTAAAGTTATGGAGTCGTATTCCATCTTGATTCCATATTTTTTGGAAAAAGTTGGATTTTATGAGAAAATGAATGATAGTGTTTTGGATGGTGTTGCATATGCCGGAAAGTCATTGGTAGACCCCTTTGAAGTCTTAATGGTTAATGACTTACCATTACGGGAAAACACGTATGTCATCCACATATTGGCATTGTTATTTTCAGATTTTTAACTCTCCCATTAGCTTATTAGATGTGTTACTAATATTAGTTTAAATTTCAATTTCAGTGACTGTGGAGTTTATGTGGCATCCTTTGCTGAATTCTTTATTGAAGGTCTGGAAATCCCTATTGACAAGTTTGATGCTAAGGGATATCGCAACAGGTTGGGAGCAACTCTATGGCAATACGGCAAGATGAAACAAGATGCAAAAATAGCTAGTGATTCTGAATCATAACTGTAGTTGGAGATGTTGGTTGTTTTTAGATAATTTTTGGGGTATATCGCTACTTTATTCAGTTTCTTTTTAACAAGTACCCTATTATTGTTCAATTTTAATTTTAATAATTTTTTGTCCAAATGAGATTTGCATTAGTTTTGTCTATTCCAGCTCGTAGTTATTCAAGTGAAGCCATTATAGCTCAATCAGGGTATATACAGGATAAAAGCATTCCTTCGAATTGAATGAATATTTCTTTTTCAGAACCTCTTACACTTTTTATCTACCAAGTTATTAAATAAAAATTGTTGCATAAAGCTTCCAGTAGAGTTTTGTCTAAAACCTTATATTTTTCACATATTCCAAATTATAATATTGTGATATGTTAGGTTTCAATATTGTATTCCAGTAAATTCTTTTGTACTTGACTATGCATCATTTAGTATGACTCTATTGAATATTGTATTCCAATTTAGCATATTGTATTCGAATTAAGAATATTGTATTCTAAATTAGAATATCAGAACTATGTTATTATAACTCTATTGAATATTGTATTCCAATTTAGCATATTGTGCTCCAATTAAGAATATTGTATTCTAAATTAGAATATCGTACTATGTTATTATAACTCTATTGAATATTGTAATCCAATTTAGCATATTGTGTTCCAATTAAGAATATTGTATTCTAAATTAGAATATTATACTACTTTGTTATGGTACTTTTACACATCAATGAATGTAGCTGCTAATTTTCTTCGAATTTGTAACGGCGCTATACTTCTGCTATGACGATATTGCAAATACAATAGTACATATTTGGAAGCATATAAAAGAAAATGCAAACCATTTATTATAAAATTCAATATCAGTTCCCTTTTGAGTAAACCTAACAAAACAACGACAAAGTTATCATATCTCTAATAAAATGACAAATTTAATCTCTTCTAGGAACATTTCTGCATGTTCTTCGATTGTGACACTCATGTCCACATTGTTTGCAAGTATTTTTTACCTTTTTAGCGTGTCGTTCCCATACATACAATCCTCTTTTTTTCTTCGGCCTTCCTGGTTGTATTTTTCCTACTGGTGGAGACACCGATTCTTCCAAGATGTCTGTAGGAATATTCCAGTTTCTTTCACTGGGTATAGGGTGCACATATTCTTCATATGTCTTCATTAAATATCCCTTGGTGTAATAAATAGAGCAAAATTCATATGGATCCATGCCCTTGCTCGTCACAATCGCCAACGCATGAGGACACGGTATCTCATCCATTTCAAATCTCTTGCAAGAGCAGGTTCGATTGCCCAGATTCACCATATAACGAATTCCTTCTTCATAAACTGTATGTATGTGCTCGTTCGAAGGTTTCACCTGCATTTATGAAAATAAATGCATTAGTATACTGCTTTCACTCATACGTCTTCTAAAAAGTTTGAAAATATATATGTACAAATATAATGCAACTTACAGTCATCATCTGAGAATCTAAATAATTATCAGACAGGATATCTTCATATTTCTTTCCCAGCTTAGTATTAGTCACCTTTGCATTCATGTTGTTTTTGTAATTCCAATCCCGAACCAACGAATGTATTGACTCCAACAAAGGCAGTATAGGTAGTTCTCTTGCACTCTTATTTACCGAATTCATTGACTCGGTAATGTTAGATGTCATAACCATGGTTCTGTTAACTTCAGAGTAAGCTCTTGACCATCTGTGATATCCAGCATTAAACAAGTATTCTTTAACCCTCTTGTCAATACTATTTATATTACGCATATGTTGCTCAAGTTCTTCAGTAGTGTATGCTCTTGCAGCCGCAAAGAACAAGTTCTTGATATTCTTTTTACTCTTTTTGTACCTTGACTTTATATTGTTCCACAAATGGTATATGCATGCACAATGAGGTACTTCAGGATACACAGTCAAAGTTGCCTTTGCAATACTCAGGCTATTCTTTAGATCGTTCCACTCGTTTAAGAATACTCATACAGTCTAATAAAATAATAAAAAAACCCAAAGAAAAGAAGCGAGGCTCGCTGAACTATTGATTAACGTCCTTCAAAGAAAAGAGCCACTCCCACGAGGCATCATTCTCCGAATCAACAACTGAATATGCAAGAGGAAAATTTTTGCCTGTTTACATTATGAACCACAATTATCATACAAATAAAGAAGTTAAATAATTTTATCAACAATTATTATGATACCAAGTAAATACAAGAAACAACAGAAACATTTAGTTGTTATATACTGTTACTGATAATAGTATTGCAAAATGTTTGAACTTACCATCTGCATCCTGCGTGCATGCTATGATTAAAACGCCTCGGTGTGCAAATTTCAAAAAGGTGCCATCAACTACAACAATAGGCTTGCAATATTCCCAACCCTTAATTGTATTCCCAACCCTTAATTGATGCATACAATGCAACAAAAACGTACAAGAAGCATCCATCTACAGACTTATGGAGCTTTGCTACAGATCCAGGATTTGTATTCAACAACATATAAATGTTGCTTGGGATCTTTTCATATGATCCGCTTGGATTCCCTCGCATTATTTCAAGAGCTTTCTCCTTCGATCTCCAAGCTTTCATATATGTAATGTCCAAACCATAATCTTTTTTCATGTCACGCATGATGTCTGCTGGTGTGTATACTGACTTCGGATTATCATACTTGCTACTTATCATACTTCCAATGATACCATAGGTAGCATGACGTTGCCTAGCTAATTTATCCTCAACGGTGCAAGTGTGAACACTATTAAACTTCGTCACTTTAAAGAGTTCTGTATTGTGCAAGCTTGAGGATTTCAAATACCACGAACAGCTTTTGCTCACACATTCAAGGCAGAACCTAATTTAAACATAATAAGGTATTCGACTTAGAAGATGCAAATAAGATAACTCAGTAATATAAACTACAATTGTATTCACTCCGTATGGTGCAACATTCAACACGTAATGAATACTATTCTTTTATAATATTCATAATATTCACCTAAATTATGATTTGGATGTATTCATAACTAGTAATATTCCATTACATATGGGTGTATTCAGAATATATGATACAAAATGTACAGCACTATTCATGTCTAAACAAACAATAAACCATTTGCATTCAAATTATATATCCTACGTAAATATTACTTAATGACTAAGGAGTATTCTTCCCATGTAAAATAATATTCTAACGTCTTGCAATATTCAAACAAAACACAATAATATTCATATCATATATGTTGACGAATATTCACGTTGAACATGGAATAAATATCCAACAGAAGAGTACTACATTTGTTATTGACGAACAGAAAGACTTCCATATACCTCTTGGAACAAGACTTTTTAACCATGAATTGAAATTTCTTGCGTATTGCATAGTGGTTCATGGCAGCATAAAGTGTTTCATTGTCTTGGTATAACTGTCCTTCTTCAATTTCTTGATTTAAAGGGTCGCTTATTATACCATCAGAAAGTACACCAATATCATTTTGATAAGTTCCATCTCCGATCATCAACATAGTCTCGACGCATACCATTTCGGGTATATCTAATCCTAGATAATCATCACACAACGTTCCTCTAGGTTTTGCATCTGAGGAACACAACCCAGTATTCTTCTCCTTCATCGCTATGCATAACGAAATCTCTGTGAACTCTAAGTTCCTCCTTTTCAATTCAATGTAAAGCCGAACGCTCATGTCGTTAACCACTTCGATTGGTGTATACCGTTCCTTAACCTTGTACTTAATATCAATCAAGTTTGTACCATTGCAAATCCCTATATGCTTTGCAATTACCTGCACCAATTCATCGTATTTGCAACAAAAATAGATAACAACTCCGTTAATAGAATAATTCACATAACTGCCGCTGTCCCATACTCTGCCATGTTGAATCATGATTGGTATATCTTCCATTTCAACTGATGAAGTTTTATTGAATTACATAAAACTTGTATGCTGAAAAAAAAAAATATCGTGGAGAAGAGGAATAGGGTCTTACTAGGAGAGAGGTGAATCTTAAAATTCAATACATACACGTTTCAGCAGTCATGGCTACATTTAAGGGATATTATCACCTAAAATATTGGTATTCACGATTCTTGGGTATCACTAATTGGGTATACGAAGTAATTAGTTAGGGATATACTATGTAAATTCCAAACTGAGGCATATAAAGAAAAGATATACTATATGTGGGTATACCGTGTTTTTTTCCCAAGATTTTAACTTGCTCGCTGAGCTCCGTAACGTGGGCTTGTGACCCAAGCGTGGGCAATTATGTGATTGGATATGTTTTGATTGATTCAATAGGTGAGGCTTGAGCCATTACTTGGTTGGATTGCGTTGTTGTGTACCGATCAATTGAGTACTTGAACACGTTTAATTGTCTTGACAGAGCAGGCCGTGATTAATTAATCGAGTACGTGTGATGCGTGCAGGACTGCAGGTTAATTGTCTTGGTTCGACCTCACCTATTATACTAACTTGGACTTTCACATTTTTAAGGCATCCAATTACTTTTGGGAAAATTTTACTTTACAACAATTGGTCTCCCTATTTTTAAATTTTATAGCTCATATTTCAATTTATAACCTACTAATCCGAAAATAATAGGCTAATACTCAACATTCAACTTCAATAGGTTCTCGAAATTAATGTTTAATTTTTAAAAAAGATTGTTCAAGCTTATAAGTTAATTTTCGAATCAGTAACTGTGACTCAATTATTAGTTCAACAAACCAAATCCATTTGGGTGGTGAAAATTAGATTTTTAACGAGCTTAAATATGTGGATTTAAACTCCGAATTTGATTTGGTGAAAAATTTAGAGTGGGTGTTATTTAGGCTTGTTAGAAATAGTAAAGGAGGTTGTATATAAAATTTGAGCTCATTTAATGGAGATTTGGACTGATTTTGAAAGAATTGCAACTGAAAATCGTGGAAGAAGTACATCTACAGACGCTTGTATAAAGGTGTATAAAAGTGTATAAGATGTGTTTATACACTATTATACGAGATTATACATAATTATACAAAAAACTGACTTCGTCTTCTTCGTTGCGTCTTTTCTGAAATTTAACTCAAATCTTGTTCAAATCTACTTCAAATCACTTCAAATTTAAATTTTGAACTCCTCTTGATATTTTCAATCAATTAGAACAACACCCAATCCAAACAACTAACAAACTCAAAAAATCTTATTTTTGAAAGCAAAGCTTTGAATGGCCTTCAATGGTGGACTTCTACTTTTTAATTTTCTTACATTGCAATCAGGTGACACAAGGAGGGAAGCAATAATGGCGGACGGCCCCATAAAGCATATGTAGAAGATGTGAGAAGAAGAGAGAGTTTGAAAGCAATGGTTGTGAGAACACAGATTTAACTCCATTGCTTTTAGAAGCAATGGTTGTAACACAGATTTTAAATTTGCTACTGCTTTCAAAATATGTACAATATGGGCTAGGTCAGGTGAAACTTACAAACATTAGCTATTTTTTGTTATTGTATAAAGTCATGTGTATTTTCTTGTGATTCTTTCATTAATATTTTTGAATCATTTCATAATATTTTTAAAATATACTTTTGATAACAGAAAAGAATGAAGTATTGTTATGAAATAGCAATATTAGACGGTGTATATAATTTTTCTTGATGATCTTTCGATGGCTCAAACTAGCCTATTTATTAGTGTGTAACGAAGAAAATTCTTTCATTAATGTTTTTGAATCATTTCATAATATTTTTAAAATATACTTTTGATAACAGAAAAGAATGAAGTATTGTTATGAAATAGCAATATTTGACGGTGTATATAATTTTTCTTGATGATCTTTCGATGGCTCAAACTAGCCTATTTATTAGTGTGTAACGATAACCAAATCGTCACATGCTTGTAAGAAAATTGGTAAAGGAGACTTGCCGCCCATATAATATAACACTTGGCCAATGAATATTGTCGCATGGATAGACACTTTTCACTTGGCCAATAAGCTCAACACTTGTCTATAAACCTTTTTCTAGCTATCTGCTTGTCTCTGATACTTTTGCATGACATTCACATAATATGTTACTGCGCCCTTGGATGTCCATTGATAGATAATGTATTTCATTAGGTTCTTATTAGGAAAAAATCTTATGGAAAAAAAAATCCTAGTGAATAAAAAAGTAAATATATCTAATAATACGCATAGCTAGCTGCCTCACTAAAAACCTTATCAGAAAAATTCTATTGGGACAATATCTTAGTTAAGAAAAAAGAGTATAATACGCATTTTCCTCTCCGTAATGAAGATATCACTTTATATCTCGTAGACGACGTATTCCAATCTTATATACTAAATTTTCAAATATTAAGGCCGGCAGCGCCTTATGAAAAAATATGTCAAATTATCACTTGAACAAACTTGTTAAATGTTTATTTCACAATTCTTTTGATGAACATGAATGAATTTTTTTATTTTTGGTGAAATATATTTTGTTATGTTTTCTTTAATGTATCCTCCTTTCAGTTGAGCTATGCATGCACATTATCTTCATATAATATTGTTAGAATATTCCTTTGCAGATGGAGACAACATGTTACCTGAATGTTTTAGCTATTGATCTCAACCAAGTATATTCTCGACTTGCTTCATGAATAGTTATTATCTCTGCATGATTTGATCAAGAGGTAGCAATTAGAGCCTATGTTGTTGAACTCTAGGATATTGTTGTATCTCCATAAGTAAATAAATTGTCGGTCTCAGGTTGAACTTTATGTGGATCATATAAATAACCTACATCCGCATAATCAATTAGTGGTGAATTACATTCATTTGAATAGAACAAACTCATATTGATCGTTCCTCGGAGGTATATGAAATGCTTAATACCATTTCAGTACCTTCGTGTTGGGCAATAACTAAATCCTGCTAATAAGCTTATAGAGAAAACTATATCATCTTCTGTAGACATTAAATAGCCGCTTCCCCAGACATTATGAACAAACCCTCGAAATATAATATTCTGCCCAGCATTTCAGTATTGGATTTGGAGAGTTTAAATTGGGGATTTGGATGTCGATTTGGCATTGGATTTTGGTGAATTTGGTATGGTTGAACTCGTGGTTGAATGGGGCTTCCGGATTCTGTGACTTTTATTCGATTCCAAGATGTGGGCCCGGGGGACAATTTTTTAATTGACTTTTTGAATTTGATTAAGAACTTAGTGTTTACTTATGGAATTGATCTCTTGTGACGACCCGACCCGTCGTCTCAGGAGCTACCGCCCCGTTTCCCCCATTTTATGCTTCTTCATGTTTCGTTATCAGTATTTGGTGTGTTAGAGTTGATTTGGATTGGTTTTGATAAGAAATGAGACACTTAGTCTCTTTAAGGAAGGCTTGGGTTGAAAAAGCCAACCAGAGGTTGACTTATGAGTTATAGGGCTCAGATGTGATTTTCGGTGATTCGGTTAGCTTCGGGGGATGATTTGTCACTTAGGAGTGTGGTCGGAATTGATTTTGAAGGTCCGGTGTAGAATTAGGCTTGAATCGGCGAAGTTAGTATTTTGGCGAATTCCGGTTGATAGGTGAGATTTTGATCCGAGGGTCGGAATGGAATTCCGAGAGTTGCAGTAGCTTTGTTAGGTGATTTGGGATGTGTGTGCAAAATTTCAGATGATTCGGAGGTGGTTTGGTTTGGTTTTTTATCGAATGCGAGTTTCGGAAGAATTTGAAGAACTTAGGATTGGATTTGATGTAATTTGATGGTTTAGTGTTAATCGTGGTGTTTTTTATAGTTGGAACAAGTTTGAATAACGTTTTAGGACGTATTGGTATTTTTGGTTGAGGTCCCGGGGGCCTCGGGGTGAGTTCGGATGGTTAAAAGGAGAGTTTTGGAATTTTTCATGTGCTAAGTCTGCTGCTTCTGGTATGTTTTCGCTTCTGCGAAATTTGGACCGCAGAAGCGGTATCGCTTATGCGATTGGGGAACCGCAGAAGCGGTTGGAGCTTGAGTTGGGTTTTCCGCAAAAGCGGAAGTTTGGGCCGCAGAAGCGGTCCCGCTGGTGCGATTCCTGGGCCGCAGAAGCGGTCGAAGCCTTTAAGTGGAAAACCGCAGAAGCGGTATAAAAGTCGTAGAAGCGGTCCCGCATAAGCGGAAACGAGACCGCATAAGCGAAAAAGAGCTGGGCAGAGAAGATTTTTAAAATAACATTTCATCCGCGAGCTAAGGGTATTTTCCTCCATTGTTGAACATCTTGAGAGCTTTTTGGGAGCAATTGAAGAGGGTTTCGACTGAGATTGACTGGAGGTAAGTTTTATGAGTTAAAAACACGTGTGAAATTAACCTAGAAATTCATGGAAATTAAGCCTAAAATTGATGAACTAGGGCTTGGGATTTTGAGATGTTAAATTGGGATTTGATGGGTCATTTGAGCTCGGATTTGAGAGTTCTTGGTATTTATGAACTCGTGAGAAGATGAGGAATCCATTGATGTTAATTTTTTGACTTTTCGGGAAGTGGGCCCGGGGCTCGGGTTTTGCTAATTTCGAGATTTTTGATATTTTTTGATTGTTTTCGATTGGGTATTGTTCCCTTAGCATATTTTGATGTATTCGCTCTGATTTTGGTTAGATTCGACGCGCGTGGAGGCCGATTTGATGGGGCAAGGGCGTCGCGAGCTAGAGATTTCACCGGTTCGAGGTGAGTAATGATTGTAAATGATATCCTGAGGGTTTGGAACCCCGGATTTGCACGCCGTAGTGCTATATTGAGGTGACTTGCACGCCGGATAGCGAGCGTAGGGTAGAGCACCGTTGGGGATTGTGACTTGGTCCGTCCCGATTGTTGATTTTACCGCGTATTTGACTGAAACTTATTTGATATTATCATGACTTGGGCTGATTGCCATACTTGGGGCTTATTGCCGACTGTTTAAAATCCTTGTGAGCTATCATCACTGTTTTCCTCACTATTTGAAATATTATTTGAACTCAGTCCATTTGAATTACATTGTTTCATGAACTCAGCTATATTTTTACTCAACCTTGAGTTTTAACTGATGTTTGAACTATTGTTTGAGCTGAGCATTATTGTCTTTACTGATGCCTGAGGGGCTTATGATTATTTTTGGACTGATTGAGGCCGAGGGCCATATGTGAGGATATGTCGAGTGATGTGAGGAGGCTTTCAGGCCTCGAGTGATATGTGAGGAGGCTTTCCAGGCTCGGAGTGTTATTGTGAGAAGGCTTTCAGGCCTCATTGTTGATATGTACAGGCTTTCAGGCCTTATGATGATATAGCGCTTGGGCTGTAGGAGCCCCTCCGGAGTCTGCACCCCCACAGTGAGCGCGGCGTACCCATCTAGAGCGGACAATGTTAGATAGTGTAACAATGGCACTGTTGTACGCATTTTGGTCAGGTAACAATGAACGACCAGTCCAGGTAACAACGACTGAACCAGTCGGTAACACAATGGCACCTGTAATACGCGTTTTGGTCAGGTAACAAATGGCTGACCGGTCAGGTAACAATGACTGACCAGGAATATTAATCATGCCCGAGGGGCCGGTACTGTTTTGAGATATTGCCGAGGGGCGAACTTTCATGTGCTCATTTTGCATACTTATTTTGCCTCTTTACCTGTTAATACCGTGGTATTTGTGCCCGAAGGGCGGATTTTCTGTGCGTATCAGCACTAACTGTTTTGAAATCGTTTCCATTAATCACTGAAAGATCATTTTTAAAGAGAGATTTGAACTGAGTCCAAGTATTTCTAAAGATTTTCACAGATTTCAACTCTTTTTCTACGAAAATTGCACCCGGCTTCTGTATGGCATGTTGGTTGCTTTACGTGATTTCTTGTTGCTCAGTTATTATTTACTTTTATTACTCACTGAGTTGGAGTACTCACTTTATTCCCTGCACCTCGCGTGCAGATGCAGGTATTGTTCACCCGGTAGTGAGTTTTGAGCTGGTTGAAGGTATTGCTATCGTAGCTGAGCAGAGTGACCGCCAGCGTTCGCGGCACCGGATTACTTCCTTTGGTTATAAATTTTATTCTGTATATTGTTGGCCCTGTAGTTGTATTTAGACTTTTCTAGATGCTCGTGACTTGTGACACCCCGATCGAGCTGTGTTGGGTTGTAAACTTCGTTAATTAATGGTCTTAAGTCGTATTTTGCTATTCATTTATGTTTAACTACTTTGAAAGGGACTATTTGGGTTAGTTGGCTGGCCTTGTCTTCACGAGAGGCGCCATCACGACTAGTGCGGGGTTTTGGGCCATGACAAGTTGGTATCAGAGCCTAGGTTGCTAGGTCTCACGAGTCATGAGCAGGTTTAGTAGAGTCTCGCGGATCGGTACGGAGACGTCTGTATTTATCCTCGAGAGGCTGCAGAACCTTTAGGAAAACTTCACATTCTTGAATTCTTATCGTGCGTCCTTGATTCAGCTTGAAAAGAAACTCTTGAAATTCCTTCCACGCGTTTGTATGCGCGCATGAGCGCTCAGTATCAGATGTGCCTTGATGGCTTGTGATTCCCCGATCGAGGGGCGAGATGTAATCTCTGTGAGTTTATGTTGGGCCAGTCTGGAGGACTTGAGGCCGGATCTTTGCCTATGGCTTGAGCACCGAGGTGCTGATTGTGTGAGCAAGTGTTTTGAACTTATATGTTCGGTATTGTCCCTATTAGCCGGAATGGCGGTTGGACATCCATGTGATGAGTATGTTAGTACTGCGAGATGTATCTATATGACTTGGTAGTGAGGAAGAAGTCTGCTGGATAATAGATGAACTGTGAAGTGTTCGTTTCCTATTGTGATTTGATGTATAGACCGAGTATGGGCGTGTGAAGAATATTTTCGTGTCCCCTAGTTGGGGAGTGAAGTGCGTTACATGTGGCGGTATGAGTTCAGACTCAGGAAGACTAAATGACTGTGTAATGTGTATGACGGTGGAAGGTATGCTGAAATACTAAATTGAGGCGAAGCAGGTGGGTTATCTCCTGCGGAGTGTTCTTAAGTGGTATGATCCTTATGTGTATGTTAGAAGATCTCGTGTGTAATTGAAGGGTACGTGTTGAGATTTGAAAATTCGGGTCGCTCAAGAGGGTGGACTCAATTGATGTGGGGATGAATGCGGGATTTGTAGAGGATTACAGTCTTAGATGATCTGTGTTTTCACAAACTTGTACAGGATTTGAGTTTAATCTCACTATGGCATTGTGGCATCATTAGAGTAAAAGTGTTATGAGTCCTTGAGTGTGTCTTGATATATGGCTTCGAGCCAAGTTGGGGAGTTTGCTATTAATTAGCTAATTGTACGTTCATGCGCTATGTTGGCTTCAGTTGGAGCATACGGGTGAGTCAGCTATGACTAGAGTAAAGGAAAAAATTTTTTGACAAAGGTTATATTATGTTCCATAGGGTATGAGAATCACGGAATGTCTAGAGTTGTTGTTGGTAAAGAATGCTCGATGCATAGAGCAGGAAGTTGCTTGGTATTGGGATGAGGATCTCATTTTGCGGTATCGGAGTGCCAATAAGGCACGAGTGGTTCTGTTCGTTAAGTCAGGTAATTTGCAGTTTGAATAAGAGTGAATGACTTTCGAAAATGGTTCCAATGTGTTCAAGAGTCCGCAGGGAACAATCGGGTATCTTAACGTTGCATGTGTGGTTAGAAACTGTGTTTTCATCGGAAAGGTCAAGACTTGTGGTATTTTATGCTAATTATGGGATTCTATGTATCAATATCTGGAAAGTAAAGGTAACGAATTTAGATTCACAGGAAGTTCTTCAGAGTAAAGTATTCTGGAATGTGGTATTTCTGGGAACATTTGAGAGAGTATTCAATGGCTTATGAGTCTTAGACAGTGTGGTCTTGTGCTTGGGTCTCGTGTAGTGAGCCTGGGTTAAGGAACTGTGGTGCTACAGCAAGAGGGAATATCAACTTGATGATGAATCAGAAGGGAAATTAGATAGATGGAATAACTTGATAGTAGACCGAATCGGTATGGTAAGGATATGATTAATTCTTTGTATGTGTTCGAGGTAATGAGCCCTTGCAGGTATTGTGCAGCAAAGCTTTTGAGTTCTGACAGCTTGCTTAGCTTGGTTTGGATAGAAGGGTTCAGTCCTGACAGTTTAGCTTCTACAAATGGAATTGGGAGAGAATTCTTGTTAGGTTTCACCGTGGTTTGGAGATGTGTATATCTTCTATGGGCATGCGAAGCATGGAATGTGTAATGATTTTTCTTCTAGATGGGATCAAGGGAAGTGCGTGACTAGTTGAGTGAGTAGATTTCTGTGGATCGGAAAGGAGATAAAAGTTTTCATGTTATTCCTGGATGGTATGGTATATGCGGCATGTTGTAGAGGACCGAGACTGGCGTGTGTTGGGTTACAGTTCAGTTCTGAAAGGAAGTTCATAAGACTACTAGGCAACGGGTAGCCTCAGATAATCAAGGAAATGATACTGCTAATTGGAAGTGATTTGACGAGAGTATACGTCTCGGATCATGTTCTAGCAGAGTGGTTTGCATTTCCAAAGACCAGCGGATGGCTGGGAAGGACTGCTTTTCTTAATTGGGCCTTCGTGATGGATGTCAGTGCAGAGGTTTCCACCATTAGTTCAGTTCCGGTATTGAGGGACTTTTCGGATGCGTTTCTTGTGGCCGGGCATGTCGCCGGGCGAGGTTGTGGATTTCGATATTGATTTGGTGTCGGGCACCGTATCGTACGGCTCCGGCAGGAGTTATAGTAATGGAAGGAGCAGCTTTAGGCTTCCTTGGTAATGAGTTCGTTGGCAGGCCGATGTGGCTACGTATTCAGCTTAAGTTGCTATTTTATGTTGTGGGACGTTAGGATTTGTTGATTATGGGCACCTGTGGTGCGGTTCTATTGGGGATTCATAGTGAAAGTCGAGCGGAAAGAGTAATTGGATGTTGCTCGGTAAATGGAGTGTTGGTTTTGACCTATCGGGGTGCATGTCGTATGTTATTTGTTTCACCGTGGGTGTAATGAATTGCTTGGGTTTCAGACATCAAATTGTACGTGGCTGTCGATTTTGAGCATAGTGACCTGAGGTGTTTCATGGGTAACAGTGTTTGGATAGGATCGTGCATTGTGGCGAGGCCACATGGAGATATGACCTTTCGGGGTAGATTCAGGTGTTCTATTTCTATGATGTGAGACGGGGTCTCAGCCTTGTGTGGTGATGGTACTGATGAGCTTGAGGTACAGCTCTTTCGTTTGAGTCATTTTTCGTGATTTGAGTATGTTCAGACCGTTTCTTATTGATGCGCGTATTATGCAAGTTGTGGCTTAGGCCTGCAACGAGGTGTCATACCACCAGAGTGGTGTGTTGGGTTCGAGGTGATCGTTGGGGTCATTAATGAACACGAATGGATTTGATTTCAGCTTGTTGGGAGGATAAAATCGAGGTTCGGCTCGGAATCTGCTGTGGTATTAGTCAAAAGGGAAGTGGCTTCATGAATGGTTGATCTGAGTAATGGATTACGGTTTATTGCGTGTTTCATTTATCGTTGGCAGTATATGAAAGTGTTGGAATAAGACCTTAGTTGATAAGAGGTTTTCTACCGGTATTCGGGTATTGTGGACAACTGCTGTGAATAGAAGTTATCATTTCGAGCGTTTGGGTTATGTAGGCTATCATGTGATTGCACCTGAGGTTGCAGGTATGGGTTATTACAGCTGGTTCGGGCTTATTCTGAATATAGATGTGAGGTTCCGACTTTTGTGTGTGATTCCGGAAAATGCAATGTGGTTCTATGGTTTATGGACTAGATGGATTGTGGAATTTCAGCTATATTGTGTTATCGGACCTATGCGAGATAGGGTAACGTGGGATCACCCCCGGGTATATGCTTGGTAAGGTCATTCAGCTATTGGTTGGCTTCTAGGGCAACTCTGGGTATGCTCGAGGACGAGCGATTATTTAAGTTGGGGAGGATGTGACGACCCGACCCGTCGTCTCAGGAGCTACCACCCCGTTTCTCCCATTTTATGCTTCTTCATGTTTCGTTATCGGTATTTGGTGATTTGGATTGGTTTTGATAAGAAATGAGACACTTAGTCTCTTTAAGGAAGGCTTGGTTTGGAAAAGTCAACCGGAGGTTGACTTATGAGTTATAGGGCTCGGATGTGATTTCCGGTGATTCGGTTAGCTTCGGGGGATGATTTGTGACTTAGGAGTGTGGTCGGAATTGATTTTGGAGGTCTGGTGTAGAATTAGGCTTGAATCGGCGAAGTTAGTGTTTTGGCGAATTCCGGTTGATAGGTGAGATTTTGATTCGAGGGTCGGAATGGAATTCCGAGAGTTGCAGTAGCTTTGTTAGGTGATTTGGGATGTGTGTGCAAAATTTCAGATGATTCGGAGGTGGTTTGGTTTGGTTTTTGATCGAATGCGAGTTTCGGAAGAATTTGAAGAACTTAGGCTTGGATTTGATGTAATTTGATGGTTTTAGTGTTAATCGTGGTGTTTTTATGATTGGAACAAGTTTGAATAACGTTTTAGGACGTATTGGTATTTTTGGTTGAGGTCCCGGGGGCCTCGGGGTGAGTTTGGATGGTTAAAAGGAGAGTTTTGGAATTTTTCATGTGCTAAGTCTGCTGCTTCTGGTATGTTTTCGCTTCTGCGGAATTTGGACCGCGGAAGCGGTATCGCTTATGTAATTGGGGAACCGCAGAAGCGGTTGGAGCTTGTGTTGGGTTTTCCGCAGAAGCGGAAGTTTGGGCCGCAGAAGCGGTCCCGCTGGTGCGATTCCTGGGCCACAGAAGCGGTCGAAGCCTTTAAGTGGAAAACTGCAGAAGCGGTATAAAAGTCGCAGAAACGGTCCCGCATAAGCGGAAACGGAACCGCATAAGCGAAAAAGAGCTGGGCAGAGAAGATTTTTAAAATAACATTTCATCCGCGAGCTAAGTGTATTTTCCTCTATTGTTGAACATCTTGAGAGCTTTTTGGGAGCAATTGAAGAGGGTTTCGACTGAGATTGACTGGAGGTAAGTTTTATGAGTTAAAAACACGATTATATGTGAAATTAACCTAGAAATTTATGGAAATTAAGTCTAAAATTGATGAACTAGGGCTTGGGATTTTGAGATGTTAAATTGGGATTTGATGGGTCATTTGAGCTCGGATTTGAGAGTTCTTGGTATGTATGAACTCGTGAGAAGATGAGGAATCCATTGATGTTAATTTTCTGACTTTTCGAGAAGTGGGCCCGGGGCTCGGGTTTCGCTAATTTCGAGATTTTTGATATTTTTCGATTGTTTTCGATTGGGTATTGTTCCCTTAGCATATTGTGATGTATTCGCTCTGATTTTGGTTAGATTCGACGCGCGTGGAGGCCGATTTGATGGGGCAAGGGCGTCGCGAGCTAGAGATTTCACCGGTTCGAGGTGAGTAATGATTGTAAATGATATCCTGAGGGTTTGAAACCACGGATTTGCACGCCGTAGTGCTATATTGAGGTGACTTGCACGCCGGATAGCGAGCGTGGGGTAGAGCACCGTTGGGGATTGTGACTTGGTCCGTCCCGATTGTTGGTTTTACCGCGTATTTGGCTGAAACTTATTTGATATTATCATGACTTGGGCTGATTGCCATACTTGGGGCTTATTGCCGACTGTTTAAAATCCTTGTGATCTATCATCACTGTTTTCCTCACTATTTGAAATATTATTTGAACTCAGTCCATTTGAATTACACTGTTTCATGAACTCAGCTATATTTTTACTCAACCTTGAGTTTTAACTGATGTTTGAACTATTGTTTGAGCTGAGCATTATAGTCTCTACTAATGCTTGAGGGGCTTATGATTATTTTTGGACTGATTGAGGCCGAGGGCCATATGTGAGGATATGTCGAGTGATGTGAGGAGGCTTTCAGGCCTCGAGTGATATGTGAGGAGGCTTTCAGGCTTCGAGTGATATGTGAGGAGGATTTCAGGCCTCGAGTGTATTGTGAGAAGGCTTTCAGGCCTCATGTTGATATGTACAGGCTTTCAGGCCTTATGATGATATAGCGCTTGGGCTGTAGGAGCCCCTCCGGAGTCTGCACCCCAAAGTGAGCGCGGGTACCCATCTAGAGCGGATAAATATTAGACAGTGGTAATAATGGCACTGTTGTACGCGTTTTGGTCAGGTAACAATGACTGACCAGTGGTAACAATGGCACTGTAATACGCATTTTGGTCAGGTAACAATAGCTGACCGGTCAGGTAACAATGACTGACCAGGAATATAAATCATGCCCGAGGGGCCGGTATTGTTTTGAGATATTGCCCGAGGGGCGAACTTTTATGTGCTCATCTTGCATACTTAGTTGCCTCTTTACCTGTTATACCGTGGTATTTGTGCCCGAGGGGCGGATTTTCTGTGCGTATCAGCACTAACTGTTTTGAAATCGTTTTCATAATCACTGAAAACATCATTTTTAAAAGAGATTTGAACTGAGCCAAGGTATTTCTAAAGATTTCACAGATTTCACTGTTTTTCTCAGAAAATTGCACCCGGCTTCTGTATGGCATGTTGATTTCTTTACGTGATTTCTTGCTGCTCGGTTATTATTTACTTTTATTACTCACTGAGTTGGAGTACTCACTTTACTCCCTGCACCTCGCATGCAGATGCAGGTATTGTTTACCCGGTAGTGAGTTTTGAGCTGGTTGAAGGTATTGCTATCGTAGCTGAGCAGAGTGACCGCCAGCGTTCGCGGCACCGGATTACTTCCTTTGGTTCTAAATTTTATTCCGTATATTGTTGGCCCTATAGTTGTATTTAGACTTTTCTAGATGCTCGTGACTTATGACACCCCAATCGGGCTGTGTTGGGTTGTAAACTTCGTTAATTAATGTCCTTAAGTCGTATTTTGCTATTCATTTATGTTTAACTACTTTGAAAGGGACTATTTGGGTTAGTTGGCTGGCCTTGTCTTCACGAGAGGCGCCATCACGACTAGTACGGGGTTTTGGGTCGTGACATTTCTTTAGCTCGTGTTGATTGTATCGAGTTGTTTATGGCTAGATTCGGGACGTTCGGAGGCCAATTCGCGAGGCAAGGGCTTGCTAGCGGAGTGATTCGTTGCTTGAGGTAAGTATCATATTTAAACTCAGTTGAGGCACCAGTTGCCTGAATTGTTGTGATAGTCACGTGCTTTTGGGTGCGCACATGCGTGGGGATGATCCCATGTGCAGGAACCGGGATTATATATTCATATTTGGGTTGTGCTCGGGCTCCTATAAGCCCAGAAATGATTGTTAAGCTTCGAGCTTCAATATCTAACATGCGCTATCAGTTTAACTGATCTAATTGAGCCATGATGAGTCTATTTAGAGGTTTAATCCCTAAACGAACTTGATAAATATTTTTCATTTATGAAATTGTCTGATTGAGCTACGATAGCACACTTTGCACATGCATACACTCTAGCGTGCTATTTACACCAGTCCAAGAATAGGAGAATCTTATTTCATTCATTATATATCTTTATACTTGCTTTATTGCTTCAGTATGATATTTTGGACTGGAGCCTGCAGCTATACTGGGCGGGTTATGTTATTGGCACGTGAGTTGTTCGTGCAGCACGTGAGTTGTCCGTGCGGATCCATATATTGATATTATTGGCACGTGAGTTAATCGTGCGGATCCATATGTTGATATTATTAACATGTGAGTTGTCTGTATCGCACGTGAGTTGTCTGTGCAGATTCTATTGTTAGCACGTGAGTTATCGGTGCAGTGTGTGAAACTTGTATTTCTTGATCACTTATCTGATTTACTTGTTTCTTCCCTCTACATGCCATAATACTGTTGAGCAGAGTATTTGAGAAATAGGGCACATGCACACACAGATATTCGTATCACGAAGCCCTATGATCTAGCTTTAAATCTTATACTATGTAAAAAAAAAACGACAGGATTGTACTGATTTAACTAGTGACCTCAACAAATTAAGTTTCTCTTTCCTTGCCTTGTTTAATTGCGATACTTATTGAGTTGGTTGTGCTCACACTACACCCTGCACCTCGTGTGCAGATTCGGGCATTTTCGGGCCCAGCGATTATTGATCGTGGAGTTTACCTGTTCGGAGATCATCGAGGTAGCTGCTTGGCGTCCGCAGACCTTGATCCTTCTTTCCCTATCTTTCAGTTTATGTATTTAGTCTTATTTTTCAGACAGTGTACTAAACCATGTTGTTATACATAGATGCTCATGTACTCGGTGGCACCCAGGTTTTGGGAATTTTTCCGCATTTAGTTATGGCCTTTTTATCCAGTTTATGAGAGTTTTTAATAATTAAAACTTGTTGAGTATATTGTTCATTCAAAGTGTTGGCTAATGTATGGGACGTCGGCTTGCCTAGTACTATGATAGGCGTTATTACGACGGGTTGGTTTTAGGTCGTGACAGTTTGGGCAGAAATACTAGGAACTACTTTTTCTAGGCTAATTACGGCTTGTAATAGTAATGATACAATCTTAGATAAATTAGGGTGTTCTTCGGAATATTAATCCGGCAACTATGGAAGTATTTTTGTGCATATATACTATTATTAACCTTTCAACCAAAGAAAAAAGACATTAAGTCATATAAGATAGCAGAAAAAAGTTAAAAGGATAGATATATGGATTCATAAGTAAGAACCATAATACAACAGCCAATTTATTACACAAGTACTGGACTATGAGTTCGAGGGACATACAAAAAGGAAAAAAAGAGACAACAAGTTGATACAAAATACAAATGGAACCATAAGTAGGATTCTAGACGAACACATCTTATTTTTCTCTTCAATATTGCACTACTTCCAAATTGTGCGGGGTAAAATTGGCTTATTTTATCAGCCTTACTGGACCCTGCATCACAAGTCCAACAAGCAAACATCAATATTCAATACACATGCTGCCATGTCCATACTCTATTTCGAAAAAAATTCACATATCACAAGATTTCTACTTTACACAATTAAGTATTTACTAGCTACTGTGCACGTTATCTGCTTCTTTATACGACAGAACGCTATGAAAACAATTACTTGTCAATTGTGAGTTAAAAACAAATAGGATAAAACTGATTCTGGCTAACTAAGTAAACATGTATTTCCTCTCTTTCACTGTATGTAGCATTATTATTATTAATTGAGCCATGATGAAACAAGGAGTTTTAATTTAAAAAGTAATTAAACTTTCTACCTCGCAGTTTTAACCCCATTGCTCTATTTAATGGTTTGTTTGAGTCCATCTCACAATGTGGTCCCACGTGATTGTTGAACAAACATTAGAGCAAATTAGGCCGAAATCAATAGTAATGCAGTTAGTTTGGAAAGAACAAGTGGATAATCCTCTCATTTTTATTATAATGACGGTGTTAGACTATACACGAAATTTAAGAAAGAAATAATGAAGACTTTTGACACAAAACATGCAATTTTCCCAGCCATTTCCATTGTTTTAGAGGAAAAAAAGAAGAAGATGAAGCTGTAAAACTATTTGTGGGATGAAGTAGCTAGCTAGGGGAGGATATAATAAATGCTTTGGGGAGTAGGAGCTAGTGTTTGATACAGAACACTGTAGGACCTTAGGGTTTTTATAGGGAGAAAATTGGATTTGATTGAGAGAATTAATTATCTGGTAGTTGGGTTCTATTCAATGCTTTGAAATTAGGGTAATAATGTATCAGCTGGTGTAGAGGGAAGAAATTTGACATATCAGTCTGATTATTTTATATGATTTATATTTAATGACATATTAGTTGTCTGGTGAAAGTATCTATTACATAATAGGTGGGAACCAGAATTTTAACTTTATTAATTTTGTATTTTAGAACAATGTCTTCAACCGCTAATAAATAAATTCAAATTTTAATATGTATATATATTTGTAATAAATTTTTTAACCCCAATACATTAATTAAAATAGGCCAGATCAATTTTTGGGCTTCTATCTCTACGCTTGCTCTATTATATATTACTCATCATCACATTCGCACCAATAAGCAATTCTCTAGCAATGCTCTATTATATTACTCATAATCGCCTGAAAATCAAGAACCTCTATATATGATAATTACTTAATTAGGAGTAGTATATTTCTGAAGCACACCATATTGAAGCACACCATTTGCTTCTTTAGGAGTAGTTAGGCTTTGAAGTATAGTGCATATCAGGTTCTTGAAACAATATTCATTGCATTTTAACCCCATGTTTTACGGTTTAATATTTAAAATTAAACACAAATGATTTCGCAAATTTTTTGAAAGTTCAACATGGTCAGTGAGATTATAAACTGTGGATACACTGCTGGTGGGAAAAAATTATTTTCATTTAAACATATTAACTTTTGTACTTTAGTTTTTTTCTCCTTCCCCTAATTCTTGAGCAAAATAGTAGCATTCAATCTAATAGGAGGAGACAAAAGATAAGGTCCACAGTCGGACCAAATCTGCTATAGATTGCATCATGTTGTGCTACCTCAATAATGAATATTGCCGTTGCCCCCTTTCTATTTCCTACCACTCCATCTGTCGGTGCTTGGTATAAGCCACTACTTGTTTCTACTCCAATCTTTCCCAGTTAGAGTTTGTTCTTTTCTTTGGGTAGGAAGTGAAAGGAGAGTTTTGATGCAATGATAAAATTAAGTTGTCGTAATGTGATCAAAATGTCAATGAGTTGAAACCAGGAAAATAATCTCTGGTTGAAATTAAAGGTAAGTCTTTGTATATCGGACCCAATGTGTGGTCAGATCGTTCCTCAAATCCCGCACATAGAGAAAACTTATCCCTTCTTGTTTTGTGTAGTAAGTTAAATATATAAGCGAGTCTGTCCTTTCTTTTTCTTCCACCATTTGTTTGGTAACCATGACAATCAGTACGTACTTATATGAGCTATATATGACTGTCTCTTTTATGCATGTATAGCTAGCTAATTGGTAAACAGAGACTAGCAAGTGTATATTCCGCCTAACATATCCCTCCTCTTTTTGCCTAACTTATGTAGGCAGTAGGCACCGAAAGTATCGCAAAATATTGAAAAACAATCGATAAGTTATTATCAATATTGAGGATATACTTAAGGTAATTAAAAGTAAAAAGCTTTCACCGGTTTAATCTTTTCGATGAAATGATTTAAGTTATAGAGTTAAACATTGGTATATTAAAAATATAATTAAATAAATAAAGGTATACTATTTCTAACAACTTAAGTGTTTGAATGAGACGATTGCGTAGTTCAACAATCGATTGCTTATGCTTCCTATACAACGTTATGTTTTGCAATTTTCTGCACGTAAATTAGAGCTCATAAAACTTCTCGAGCTTATAATCTGCATACATCTGCGTGTCCAACTCCTTTTGCAGTTAGCATTACACGACAACGAAATTTCTACACGCAAAGGTAAACATTCTGATTAATTGAAGGGACAGAACCAGGTAAAATCAAAATGTATTTTATGGAAATGGTAAAAGGACAGGTGGACAGCAAACATATGGACCCCAAATAAGTTGAAATTAAGGATCAAATTAGTCAAGCAATGACAGTAGATGTTCACATTGTAAAAGGACAGCAATTATATGGACCCCGAAAGCATTAAGTGATAGGTGAGGTGCTAGGGATTCGGGATCAGATGAATGAATATGGCAGATACACAGTGTCAAAATTTGAATAAGTAAACAAATGAATGAATCAAAATTATGACAACGATATCCTTTTATATATATTTAAACTCAATATTTTTAGTTTGCTTATTATATATTATATATCAAAAAATTCTACGAAATGATGTCTCGTGACACCGTTTGAGGAAAGATCAATCCGCCCCCTCCAGATACATGTCCGGCTTCTGCATTAATTCCTTCTATATATATCTGAAAGCAGCCTGTAGTATTTCCATTTAACAAAAATAAACGTACACAAGGCTTGATTTCGTCTCTTTAATTAGAAGACTTCTTAGGAAATCCCGAATATCTTTTTCCGATCGCAGAGTGCATTTGCTTTCAATCACAAGACATTATTCATTTGAAATGAAATACGTGCGTGAACCAACCTTATTATTGTACCTTCCTCTTAAATATTTAATTTTTGGCAGTAATGATAATGAAATGAACCCCAAAAAAGCTTGGTAGGCATGCCACCTAACTTTCTGCAAGGAGAGGGACTTTAGCTACTTTGTAAACTTGTTCAGAACCTATTGCCTCACAATATAAATAAGGATATACAAGTTGATATAGTAACGATCCGACCGGTCGTTGTGATCATTCGCATTTTTGTTCGGTGGTTCGAGACCGCGAGTAGCTTCATATGTTGTGTTATGACTTGCGTGTATGGTTGGTTTCGATTTTCGAGCAGTTCGAGATTTATTTGGAAGGATGATTCTCATTTTAGACGCTTTAAGTTGGAAGAGTTGACCATGTTTGATTTTAAGTTCGAGGCCGGATGGTGATTTTGGACTTAGTCCTATGCCCAGGTTTAGATTTGGAGGTTCCTAGGTTGTTTTGGATTGAATTGGTGAAAGGTGGAAATTGAAAGTTTGGAAGATTAATAGGCTTGACCGAGGGTTGACTTTATCGATATCGGGTTAGGATTGTGGCTTTGGAATTTGGTATAAGTCCCTTATGTTATTTGAGACTTGCATGCAAAAATTGAGGTCTTTCCGAGTTTTTGACATAGTTCCATATTAGTTTTAGAAGTTGAAAGTTCATAAGTTTATTAGGCTTAAATTGAGGTGCGATGTAACGGCTCGATTGGTCGTTTTGCTTTTTAGAACCCCGTTCCCCCAAATAAAACTCTCAGTGATTGCTTTAACTAATTTACGACCTGCGGGGATGGTTGGTTCGGGATTTGGAAGAGTTTGGACTGAATTATGCTCATTTGACTCCTTAGGATTTTCTTAAAAAGCTAAGTTTGACTTTGGTCAACATTTTGAGAAAACAGACCCGGATTCGTGTTTTGACGGTTCCGGAGGGTCCGCAAGAAAATATGGGACCTGGGCGTATGCCCGGAATCGAATTCCGAGGTCCCTAGCCCGAGTAATGAATTTTTATTTGAAATTGTTAAACTGAAATTCTAAGGATTTAAAGAAACTAATTAATGATTGATCACGTTGGTATAGGGCTCGTATGTTGGTTCTGAAGCCAAGTACAGGTTCAATATAACATTTAAGACTTGCCCGCAAAATTTGGTGTCAATCCGAGTAGTTTAAGGGCGTTTCGGCCCGTTAGAGAAAAATTAAGAACTTGAAGTTCATAAGTTGGATTCAATTGGTTTTAGGGGGTGGTTCTTAGATTTAGCATTGTTTCGGGCATTCCGAAGGTTCTAGTAGGTCCGCTTCATGATTTCAGATTTGTCGGTATGTTCGGGCGGGGCTCGGGAGCCCCGAGCGTCAATCAGACGAGGCTCGAGTGAAGTTGGAATTTTTGAGAAGTGCTGAAGCATCTGCTTCTGTCATAACCGCACCTGCAGTTGGTGGACCGCAGGTGCGAGCCCGCAGATACGGTCCATCTATCGCAGATGCAGCCCAGGGTAGGCCAGGCCAAAACCGCAAAAGCGGCTCCCAAGCCGCAGAAGCGTCTCTGTAGAAGTCCAGGACCGCAGAAGCGGTCCCACCCATTTGGCCAGTTTCGCAGGTGCGAACGGTTTCTCGTAGAAGCGGGGCCGCAGATGCGGAAATCGTTGAAGTAGTGAGCTTCATTTAATACGGGTTCCAACCCATTTTTGCCACTTTTCACTCTTCCATTAGCGATTTTGGGAGCTTTTGAGAGAAGACTTCCACCTAGAATCTTGAGGTAAGTTTATCCCACCTATTCTTAGCTTAATACTTATGTCTTAGGTAGATCAAACACTAGAATTTAGGTAAAATCAAGGGGTTAGAGCAAAACCTAAGGTTTTAACAAAAGTTAGATTTAACTCCAAAATTTGTTTTGAAATTGATTAGAAATCATATATTATTGATCCTTAGGTTATAGAGAACAACTTCCTTCGAAAAATTTCGGAATCCAGGCACATGGGCCCGGGGTCGGATTTTAGGAAACTTGTGTTAATGATTGGGAAATTGCTTAAATTGTTGGAATTCGATTTTGTGAGCTTATATTGACTAGTTCCTACCTCATTGAACTAGTTTGGGATCATTCGGCTCCGAATTGAGGGTTTGGGCTCGTTCTTGGTATTGGAAGTGCACTTGGAGCGAGGTGAGTCTCCTTTCTAACCTTGTAAGAGGGAATTGTCCCTATAGGTGTAATAATTGAGTAATTTGCTACTAAATGCGGGGGCTACATATGCACTAGGTGACGAGAGTCCATGCGTAGCTACTATTATGTTAATTGTCCGGGTAGTCTAGGATTCGTATCATGCTTTATTGGTGAATGTCTCTATATTTTCTTGCTAATGTGATCACTTAGGATATGCTAGAGACTTGGAAAGGAAAATAAGCGAATGTATACACTTGTTGGACACTTGTATGAATTTACTTGGAAATAAATGCGCATTCATGTGTTTTCTTGATATTAGTTGATATTTGTGGATCGGGCCGATCGCCTCGGTAGAAATAGATGCATCTATGGTTCGCGTCATTCAACCCTCTGGCAGTGCACAGTTTATTTTCTGTTGGATCGGGCCGTCGACCTCGGCATAATGCGCGCATGATATCTATGTGAAGCCTTATCTATGATTTGTCCTGCTAAATATTTGAAATGTTATTTGTTGACTGCAAAATTGTTCAGAACATGACTTATTATCCCTTGCTACAAACTGTTGATTATCTGTGACTCCCATGCTTAGCATAAAACCTTATTATATTATTTGACCCTAGTGGTATCAAGTCAACCTCTCGTCTCTACTTCTTCGAGATTAGACGGGATACTTACTGGGTACATGTTGTTTATGTACTCATACTACACTTCTGTACTTAATTGTATAGGATCTGAGGCAGGTACATCTGGCTATCAGTTTGGTGCGCGCCCTTGATTTATAGCTTGAGACTTCCACGGTGAGCTGCTCCCTTCCTGTGCGGTTCAGCAGCTTGATGGAGTCTTTCTTTACTTTTGCTGTCTATTCTATCTCGGATAGTAGGATAGTTTATTTCTTTTGTACATTCTACTAGTTGCCCATTACTTGTGACATTAGGTCTTGGCACACACGTCAGTAGACTATTATTTTGGGGTTGTATAACTATTTTGGCACATTATTGTTCATCTCTGATTTGACTTGAACTTTATGAATTGCTATACTTATTTTGGTAATTGTAAAAATGAGAACTTAATTACGTTTTCCGCGTTGGCTTGCCTGACAATGGTGTTGGGCGCCATCACGATCTATTTTTGGAAATGGGTCGTGAGAACATGGTATCAGAGCACTAGGTTCACGTAGGTCTCACGAGTCATGGGCAAACCTAATAGAGTCTTGCGGATCGGTACGGAGACGTCTGTATTTATCTTCGAGAGGCTATAGGGTGTTAGGAAAAAACTACACTTTATTCATTTCCTATCGTGTAGTGCTTGGTATACTAAATTTCCCCTTTCTATTCTCTCACAGATGGTGAGGACACGCACGGCTGATGTTCCAGACACGGGAGGAGCTGCTCCCCCCTTTGCGAGAGGCCGAGGCAGAGGCCGGGGGAGGGCACCGACCCGAGGTAGGGGACGAGGGCATCCCAGAGTCATCCCAGTAGTACCACCAGCAGATTCTGCGGGAGATCCTATCATCGAGGAGCAGGGCGAGGTTCCCGTAGCTGAGCCCACCCCGGCAGACTTTATGACAGCACCGGGATTCTAGGAGGTCATGGGTCGTATGCTACGATTCATGGATACCATGACTCATGCTGGTTTATTTCCAGCAGATCCAGCTACATCACAGGCGGGAGGGGGAGCACAGACCCCTACTGCTCAGGCTCACGGTCATGCAGCTGCAGTGTATCAGACTCCGGGTGCACTACCCGCAGATGGGGCTCAGCCAGTTGCTGCAACGATACCCGAGCCCAGACCAGCTGCGGATGGTGACCCGCAGAAGCTGTTGGATAGATGGACTAGACTTCACCCTCCTGTCTTCGGGGGTGAGCGCCATGAGGATGCTCAGGACTTTATTGATAGGTGCAGGAACAGACTGCACAACATGAGGATATTGGAGTCGCATGGGGTCGACTTCACTACTTTTCAGCTAGAGGGCAGGGCCCGCAGATGGTGGCAGTCTTATGTTATGGGCAGACCAGCAGGTTCTCCTCCTATCACTTGGAGCCAGTTCACGTAGTTGTTTCTGGACAGGTATATTCCACCCTCTAAGAGGGAAGAGCTGCGGTATAAGTTTGAGCAGCTTGAGTAGGGTTAGATGTCCGTGACCGATTATAAGGCGAGGTTTTCTGAGCTATCCCGCCATGCATTGATGATACTTCCTACTAACGCAGAGAGGGTGTGGAGGTTTGTTGCAGGGTTGCATTCTGGCATCAGGGACAACATGGCCCTAGAGGTGGAGATGGGGACTCCTTATCAGTTAGTAGTAAAGATTGCTCGGAGGATTGAGGGCTACCGTCTGAGGGGTAGGGAGCAGATGCAGCAGGATAAGAGGGCTAGGTTCTCCGGAGAGTTCAGAGGTGCCCCGGCTAGGGGAAGAGGTCAGTTTAGGAGGGGACAGCCCAGCAGGCCCCCATATTCAGCACCACCACCTGCTCGGGGTGCTCCAGCACGTCCCTATTTCAGCGCCATGACGGAGAGTTCCCATCGCCCACCAGCTATTCAGGGTTCCCCCGGTGGGTATTCAGGTCCTCGGGGTTCTTCTGATTCTTATTTCAGTGCTATGCCGGAGAGTTCATACCGTCCGCCGGCTATTCAGGCTTCTTCCAGTGGGTCTACAGGCCATCAGGGCAGCAGGTCACCGCACCGCGTGGTTATTTCGAGTGCGGGGACCTTGGTCATATGAGGAGATACTGCCCCAGGATTCAGGGCAAGGTAGTACAGCAGGGTCAACAGCCTATGATTTCAGCACCAGCTGCCCCGCCACCTAGAGGTGGAGGGCAGGCTGGTAGGGGCCGTCCTAGAGGTGGAGGTCAGGCAAGGAGAGGTCAGCCAGCTACTGCTCAGTCAGGTGGAGGATAGCCAGCCGGCGCTCCAGCCAGATTTTACGCTCTTCCAGCCAGGCCAGATGTATTAGCCTCAAATGCTGTCTTCACAGGTATTATTTCCGTCTGCGGTAGGGATACTTCGGTATTATTTGATCCAGGGTCCACCTATTCATATGTATCATCTCTGTTTGCTCATTTCCTGGTTATTCCTCCTGCACCTTTGGGCACTCCTGTTCATGTGTCTATACCTGTGGGCGACTCTGTGGTTGTAGACCGGATCTACCAGTACTGTGTGGTTACATTCTATGGGTTTGAGACTAGAGCAGATCTCTTGTTGCTCAACATGATCGACTTTAAGATCATCCTGGGCATGGATTGGCTATCTCCATATCACGCTGTCCTAGATTTCCATGCCAAGACTGTTACTTTAGCGATGCCAGGATTGCCAGGGTTGGAGTGGAAGGGTTCCACAGTTGATATACCTAGCCGGGTTATCTCTTTCCTGAAGGCTCGGCAAATGATCGAGAAAGGGTGTTTGGCGTACTTGGCTTATGTCCAGGACACCACCGTAGAGTCTCCGCCGATTGATTCAGTTCCAGTAGTTCGAGTGTTCGCCGATGTGTTTCCATCTGATCTTCCTGGCATGCCACCAGATCGTGATATTGATTTCTGCATTGATATGGCTCCAGACACCCAGCCTATATCTATCCTACCGTACCGTATGGCTCCTAAGGAGTTGAAGGAGTTAAAGGAGCAGCTTGAGGAGTTGTTAGCAAAGGGGTTTGTTAGGCCCAGTGCATCGCCTTGGGATGCACCAGTGTTATTTGTGAAGAAAAAGGATGGGACTATGTGGATGTGCATTGATTACCACCAGTTGAATAAAGTCACCATCAAGAACAAGTATCCGTTGCCTCGTGTCGATGATTTGTTCGACCAGTTGCAGGGTGCTAGGGTGTTCTCTAAGATCGACTTGAGGTCGGGTTACCACCAGTTGAAGATTCGGGACTCGGATGTCCCGAAGACGGCATTCCGGACTAGATATGGCCATTATGAGTTTCTGGTGATGTCCTTTGGCTTGATTAATGCATCGGCGATATTTATGGACTTGATGAACAGGGTGTTCAGGCCTTATATTGATTCCTTTGTCATCATCTTCATCGAATTGATATACTCACGTAGCCTGGGGGAGCACGAGCAGCATCTGAGAGTAGTGCTTCAGACCTTGTGAGAGCAGAAGCTATATGCTAAGTTCTCCAAGTGTGAGTTTTGGCTAGAGTCAGTGGCATTCTTGGGGCATATTGTGTCAGGAGAGGGTATTAAGGTGGATCCCAAGAAGATTGAGGCAGTTCAGAGTTGGCCACGCCCTACTTCAGTGATCGAGATCAGGAGTTTCTTGGGGTTAGCAGGTTATTACAGGCGATTCGTGCAGGGCTTCTCATCTATTGCATCACCTCTGACTAGATTGACCCAGAAGGGTGCTCCTTTCCATTGGTCCGGTGATTGTGAGGCGAGCTTTCAGAAGCTCAAGACAGCCTTGACTACAGCACCAGTTCTTGTGTTGCCTTCAGGTTCAGGGATGTATACGGTATATTGTGATGCTTCGCGCATTGGCTTGGGTTGTATTGATGCAGGAGGGGCGAGTTATTGCATATGCCTCCCGTCAGCTGAAGATTCATGAGAAAAATTATCCTGTGCACGATCTGGAGTTGGCGGCAATTGTTCATGCTCTTAAGATATGGAGGCACTACCTGTATAGGGCGTCATGCTAGGTTTATACTGATCATCGCAGCTTGCAGCATTTGTTCAAGCAGAGGGATCTTAATTTGAGGCAGCGCAGGTGGCTTGAGTTACTGAAGGATTATGACATCACCATTCTTTATCATCCGGGCAAGGCGAATGTGGTCGCGGATGCCTTAAGCAGAAAGGCAGAGAGTATGGGTAGCTTGGCATTCATTCCAGCAGAGGAGAGGCCACTAGCCTTGGACATTCAGTCCTTGGCTAACAGACTTGTGAGGTTGGACATTTCGGAGCCCAGCCGGGTTCTTGCGTGTGTAGTTGCTCAGTTTTCATTATTGGGGCAGATAAAGGCCCGACAGTTTGATGATCCACATCTGGCGGTTCTCAGAGAGACGGTGCTTCAGGGAGGTGCCAAGGAGGTTTCTATTGGCGAGGATGGTGTCTTGCGGCTCTAGGGTCGTCTATGTGTTCCTAATGTTGATGGTCTGAGGGAGAGGATACTAGAGAAAGCACACAGTTCGCGGTATTCCATTAATCCGGGAGCTACGAAGATGTATCGTGACTTGAGGCAGCATTATTGGTGGCGGAGGATGAAGAAAGACATAGTGGAGTATGTGGCTAGGTGTTTGAATTGCTAGCAGGTCAAGTATGAACATTAGAGGCCGGGTGGCCTACTTCAGCAGATGCCTATACTAGAGTGGAAGTGGGAGCGCATTACCATGGATTTCGTCATTGGGTTGCCGCGGACTTTGCAGAAGTTTGATTCAGTATGGGTCATTGTTGATAGGTTGACCAAGTCGGCCCACTTTATTCCAGTGGCGACTACTTATACAGCAGAGAGGTATGCTCAGATTTACATTCGGGAGATAGTCCGGTTGCACGGTGTGCCTGTTTCCATCATATCAGATAGAGGCCCTCAGTTCACTTCCCACTTCTGGAGAGCTGTTCAGAGTGAGTTGGGGACCCATGTAGAGCTTAGCACAACATTCCATTCTCTGACCGACGGGCAATCTGAGCGGACAGTTCAGATTCTGGAGGACATGCTTAGAGCATGTGTGATTGCCTTTGGGGGATAGTGGGACCAGTTCTTGCCCTTGGCGGAGTTTGCGTACAACAACAGCTATCAGTCCAGCATTGAGATGGCCCCATTTGAGGCTTTATACGGTCGGTGGTGTCGTTCTCCTATCGGGTGGCTTGAGCCGGGTGAGGCTAAGTTATACGGTACATATTTGGTGCAAGATGCCTTGGACAAGGTAAAGTTGATTCAGGAGAGGCTTCGCACGGCTCAGTCCAGATAGAAGAGTTATGCGGATCAGAAGGCGCGTGATGTATCATTCATGGTTGGCGAGAAGGTTCTCTTGAAAGTCTCGCCAATGAAGGGTATTATGAGGTTCGGGAAGAATGGCAAGTTGATCCCAAGGTTTATTGGCCCCTTTGAAGTGTTGAGATGAGTTGGGGAGGTTGCTTACGAGCTTTCTTTACCCCCCCCCCCCCAGCTTATCGGGAGTTCACCCGGTTTTTCATGTATCGATGCTTCGGAAGTATCATGCCGACTTGTCCCACGTGTTAGACTTTAGTACTATTCAGCTGGATGAGAGTTTGGGTTATGAGGAGGATCCAGTTGCCATTATTGATAGACAGGATCGCCAGTTGAGGTCCAAGAGGATTTCTACGGTAAGGGTCTAGTGGAGGGGCCTACCAGTCGAGGAGGTGACCTGGGAGTCCAAGGAGGACATGCGGAGTACATACCCTTTTCTATGTCCGTTCGAGGACGAACGTTTGTTTAATAGGTGGAGGATGTAACGACCCGACCGGTCGTTTTATTTTTTAGAACCCCGTTCCCCCAAATAAAACTCTTCGTTCTTGATTTAACCAATTTACGACCTACGGGGATGGTTGGTTCGAGATTTGGGAGAGTTTGGATTGAATTATGCTTATTTGACTCCTTAGGATTTTCTTAAAAAGCTAAGTTTGACTTTGGTCAACATTTTGAGCAAAGGACCCGGATTCGTATTTTGACGATTTCGGAGTGTCCGCAAGAAAATATGGGACCTGGGCGTATGCCCGGAATCGAATTCCGAGGTCCCTAGCCCGAGTAATGAATTTTTATTTGAAATTGTTAAACTAAAATTCTAAGGATTTAAAGAAACTAATTAATGATTGATCACGTTGGTATGGGGCTCGTATGTTGGTTCCGAAGCCCAGTACAGTTTCAATATAACATTTAAGACTTGCCCACAAAATTTGGTGTCAATCCGAGTAGTTTAAGGGCGTTTCGGCCCGTTAGAGGAAAATCAAGAACTTGAAGTTCATAAGCTGGATTCAATTGGTTTTAGGGGGTGATTCTTAGATTTAGCGTTGTTTCGGGCATTCGAAGGTTTAAGTAGGTCCGTTTCATGATTTCAAACTTGTCGGTATGTTCGGGTGGGCCTCGGGAGCCCCGAGCGCCAATCGAACGAGGCTCGAGTGAAGTTGGCATTTTTGAGAAGTGCTGAAGCATCTGCTTCTGTCATAATTGAACCTGCGGTTGGTGGACCGCAGGTGCGAGACCGCAGATGCGGCCCAGGGTAGGCCAGGCCAAAACTGCAAAAGTGATCCTAGCCTATTTGGCCAGCTCCGCAGGTGCGAACGATTTCTCGCAGAAGAGGGACCGCAGATACGGTCCCCTGACCGCAGATGCGGAAATCGCTGAAGCAGTGAGCTTCATTTAATACGGGTTCCAAGCCATTTTTGCCACTTTTCACTCTTCCATTGGCGATTTTGGGAGCTTTTGAGAGAAGACTTCCACCTAGCATCTTGAGGTAAGTTTATCCCACCTATTCTTAGCTTAATACTTGTGCCTTAGGTAGATTAAACACTAGAATTTAGGTAAAAATCATGGGGTTAGAGCAAAACCTAGGGTTTTAACAAAAGTTGGATTTAACTACGAAATTTGTTATGAAATGGATTATAAATCATATAATATTGATCCTTAGGTTATAGAGAACAACTTCCTTCGAAAAATTTCAGAATCCGGGCACGTGGGCCCGGGGTCGGATTTTAGGAAACTTGTGTTAATGATTGGGAAATTGCTTAAATAGTTGGAATTCGATTTTGTGAGCTTATATTGACTAGTTCCTACCTCATTTAACTAGTTTGGGATCATTCGGCTCCGAATTGAGGGTTTGGGCTCGTTCTTGGTATTGGAAGTGCACTTGGAGCGAGGTGAGTCTCCTTTCTAACCTTGTAAGAGGGAATTGTCCCCATAGGTGTAATAATTGAGTACTTTGCTACTAAATGCGGGGGCTACGTATGCACTAGGTGATGAGAGTCTGTGCGTAGCTACTATTATGTTAATTGTCTGGGTAGTCTAGGACTTGTATCATGCCTTATTGGTAAATGTCTCTATATTTTCTTGCTAATGTGAACACTTAGGATATGCTAGAGACTTGGAAAGGAAAATAAGCGAATGTATACACTTGTTGGACACTTGTATGAATTTACTTGGAAATAAATGCGCATTCATGTATTTTCTTGATATTTGTTGATATTGGTGGATCGGGCCGATCGTCTCGGTAGAAATAGATGCATCTATGGTTCGCGCAATTCGACCCTCTGGCAGTGCACAGTTTATTTTCTGTTGGATCGGGTCGTTGACCTCGACATAATGTTCGCATGATATCTATGTGAAGCCTTATCTATGATTTGTCCTGCTAAATATTTGAAATGTTATTGGTTGACCGCAAAATTATTCAGAACATGACTTATTATCCCTTGCTACAAACTGTTGATTATCTGTGACTCCCATCCTAGCATAAACTCTTATTATATTATTTGACCCTAGTGGTATCAAGTCGACCTCTCGTCTCTACTTCTTCGAGATTAGACGGGATACTTACTGGGTACATGTTGTTTATGTACTCATACTACACTTCTGTACTTAATTGTACAGGATCTGAGGCAGGTACATCTGGCTATCAGTTTGGTGCGCACCCCTGATTCATAGCTTGAGCCTTCCACGGTGAGCTGCTCCCTTCCTGTGCCGTTCAGCAGCTTGATGGAGTCTTTCTTTACTTTTGCTGTCTATTCTGTCTCGGACAGTAGGATAGTTTATTTCTTTTGTACATTCTACTAGTGGCCCATTACTTGTGATACCAGGTCTTGGCACACACGTTAGTAGACTATTATTTTGGGGTTATATAACTATTTTGGCACATTATTGTTCATCCCTGATTTGACTTGAACTTTATGACTTGCTGTACTTATTTTGGTAAAAGTAAAAATGAGAACTTAATTACCTTTTCCGTGTTGGCTTGCCTGACAATGGTGTTGGGCGCCATCACGAGTTATTCTTGGAAATGGGTCGTGACAAAGGATTTGGTACACAATCGAAGTCCTAAATTTTAGGGAATGAATTAAATAACTATTCCTAAGTATTAGAAAAATAATAAAATTACTATTTTGTCCAGTGTAAACTTAATTTTTTTAAGGGTAAAAAAGGCGAACGATATTTCGCTAAGGGCCTTCGTGCTTTTAATATAGTATAGATTAATCAGAGAGCTAAAATGAAAAAAATTAAGACAACAATAACAAATACTAGGATTTAAAGGAATTAATCAATGGTCAAAGAGTATAGAGCTAATAATAAACTATGATATAATTTCCTTTGGCACAATTTGTTGTGATGGCAAAATATTTCAAACCGCTACTAAAAAATCAGGTATTAGCGACAGACAAATTCTATAGCTAAATAGAAAATTTTATTGTTAATATTCCCTCTGTTTCAATTTAGATGATGTAGTTTGACTCGGTAAGGAGTTTAAGAGAAAAAAAAGACTTTTGAAACTTGTGGTCTTAAAAGCTTAAGGAGTAAAAGTTTTGTGGGGCCATGACATTTGAGTGATTATAAAAGCTTTTCATTAAGGGTAAAATAGGTAAAATGAAGAGTTTAAAGTTGAATTATTTCAAAATTTAGAAATGTGTCATTTATTTTGGAACAGACTAAAAAGAAAAGTACCTCATCTAATTTGAAACGGAGGGAGTATCATTTAGCGACGGATTAGCGACAAATTATCGAGAAATTCTGCTAGCTACGAGCGATTTAGTGACAGATTAATGATGAAATTCGTAGTTAATTTCAATTTTTTGTTGTAGTGAACAATTGTGGGCCAACACATGCATTAGGGACTTAATAGTGACTAAAACCATAGTTACTGATAAGGATAGCGGGGCTGTTTGTGAGCTGGGGGGGGGGGAATTTGGATAAGATGTGAAAAATAGAAATCCACAACGCAAACACATGTTGGCAACGTCGTTAGTTACTGATCTTAGTCTTTCCACTAAATTCCTTTAAAGCTATTAGGACCAAAAAATCAGGTGTCATACGAAAGCTAGCAAAGCAAACCTTAAACAACGATAAATCAGACAATACAAGAGAAATATATCAAAAGAGACACAAACATTTAACGTGGTTCGGTCAATTGACCTACGTCCACGGCGGAGATGAGCAATCCACTTGTAACGACCCGGTCGGTCGTTTCATGAGTTGCCTCTCCGTTTCCCCCATTTCTGCTTCTTTATGCTTTCTTTATCTGTGTTATGTGGTATCGGGTTAGTCGGTTCGAATCCGGAATGGTTTTGGGAAGGCTTGAGACACTTAGTCTCTTAAGTTGGTCTTTAGTTGGAAAAGTCAACCGGAAGTTGACTTGTGTGCAAACGATCTCGGAAGATGGTTTTTGTGATTCGGATAGCTTCGGAAGGTGATTCGGGACTAAGGAGCGTGATCGGAATGTCTTTTGGAGGTCCGGAGTAGATTTAGGCTTGAATTGGCGAAATTGGAATTTTGGTATTTTTTGGTTGATAGGTGAGATTTTGATATAGGGGTCGGGATGGAATTTCGGAAGTTGGAGTAGGTCCATTGTGTCATTTGTGACATGTGTGCAAAATTTCAGGTCTTTCGGACGAAGTTTGATAGACTTTTTGATCGGAAGCGGAATTTGGAAGTTTTTAGAATTCTTAGGCTTGAATCCGATGTCAATTTGGCGTATTAATGTTGTTTTAAGCATTCCGAAGGTTGGAACAAGTTTGAATGAGGTTATGAGATATACTGGCATGTTTGGTTGAGGTCCCGAGGGCCTCAGGTGAGTTTCGGGTGGTTGAACGGATCAAATTCATGTTGGAAAAGTTGCAGAAAATCTGTTGTTGGTGTTGCAGACCTTTGGCCTTCGTATTCGCGAGTGGGCTCCCGCGTTCGCGAAGGGTTAGGGTGTGAGTAAGGAGGTTTGGCCTACGCGTTCGCGATGGGTGTCCCGCGTTCGCAAAGGTTTAGGTGCAGTGTTCACCGCGAACGCGATGTGTGTCCCGCGTTCGCGTAGAGTAAATGGGAGCAGCTGGGTCCAGGTTCGTTGTGCTTCGCGTTCGCGTTCTAGGTGTCGGATTCGCGATGGGTTGAGGAGCTGAAGCTTCGCATTCGCAATCAGGATATCGCATTTGCGATGGAGGATTAAGGGGTCAACGGGACTTTGTGCTTCGCGAACACGAGGCGTTGACCGCGTTCGCAAAGAAGGGATTTAAATTGCTGGGCAAAATGTTTAAAAGACCACTTTTGCGATTTTTGGCCATAGTTCACCATTTTTGAGTCGGTTTTGGAGCTTTTTGAGAAGAATTGAAGAGGGAATCAAAGGAAAACACTTGGAGGTAAGATTTATGGACTTAATACTCGATCCTATTGTGATTTCTACCTAATTAAACATGAAATTTGTGGAATCTAAAGCCTAAAATTTGGGGTTAGGGCTTGGAAAATTGGAGACCTAAAATTAGGGAATTGAGGGGTCATTTGTGGTTGGATTTTGGTAAATTTGATATGCATGAACTCGTGGGAGAATAAGGATTCCATTGATGTTAATTTTGTCGGATTCCGAGACGTGGGCCCGGGGGTCGGGTTTGGTCAATTTCGGGAATTGTGTTGTAATTTGATTAATTTCGTATGGGTTTTACTCCTTTAGCGTATATTGACGGCTATGAACTGATTTTGGTTAGATTCGAGGCATTTGGAGGCCGAATCGAGAGGAAAGGGCATCGCGGGCTAGAGTTTGGCTTGGCTTGAGGTAAGTAACGCTTCCAATCTTGGTTCAGCGGGTTCGAAACCCTGAATTATGTGTTTCATGATTTTGTGCGGTCCGCGGTGCACAGATTCAGAGAGTGGGTAGTCTGAACCCTACCTCCGTGCGGACCGCAATGGATTTTGTGTGGTCCGCGGTAGCCTCTTTGCAGCCGCACTTCATTTTGTGCGGTCCGCATTCTGCAATTTTTAACTGTCTACAATAATTTTCCTGCAACTTTGCATTTCATTGATTCTATTGATACTAACAAAGCATAACTGAATGTTGCTTGCAGACAATGGTGAGATCACGAGGCAAAGGTGATAAACAACCAGGACGAGGAGAGTCCCCGCCCCCCCCCCCCCTCCCCCCGGGGGAGGGGACGTGGAAAGATAAAGTTGATCCCCCAAGTTCGGGAAGCAATAAAAGCAACAAGAAAGGCAATCCGGGCTGCTGATAGACCTGCTTCCCACTCATCGGGAAGTGAGTATGAGCGTTCCCAGGAGGTGTCTGATTCTGACTCCGTCTCGGAGTTTATAGATGACTTCCCGGACAGGTTTAGGCTGACAGATGAACCTACTCCTCCAGGCCCTCCTACTGCCCGAGCATCAGTGCATGTATCTTTTGAGTCGTCTGAGGGCTCAGCTGCTGGCAGTGGCAATGAATATTCCACCTCTCCTACAGCTTCACTATCCGGAGAGGGCCCCGTAGCAGAAGTAGGGGAAGAAATAGAAGGGGGTGAGCCCCAAGTGGGAGGAGTAGAGAGAACAAGTAATCTGGAAGCATGGCAGGACCGGTTTGTGAGTGAGGTTGCCTATCACAAGTTCAGAGAGTGGTGGCCCGAAAGGAAGCTAATACCCGAGCGTAAATTCATTATACATGACCTCGAGCCTCACAACCCCAATGTGTTGAGGCAGTTCAGAGTGAGAGCTGGATGGGATTATTTCATAGGCCAGGTGGAGGAGGCCAATGAGCACTTGGTGAAGGAGTTCTACATAAATGTGGCCCACATCAAAAAGGGCACCATAGTCACCAAAGTGCGGAACTTGACGGTGAAATTTGATGGCAAGACCATAAATGAGTACCTGGGCTTCTTGGAGGAGGATGAGACATTGTATTTGGAGAAGATGCAATTGAGTGTGGAAGCTCGTCCTTGGTTGGTAGAGTACTTGGCAATCTCAGGTACCACCCCCGATTGGTTGACTGCGGGAGTGAAGATCTTGAGGAGAACTTTGAACTTTGGGGCTAAGGGGTGGGAGACATTTGTGTGCAGCAGGCTAGACCCCACTACCCACGACAACTCACTCCCTCTTCACCGGGCTATATTGGTAGCATCGATCATGGCGGGGTACCCGATTAACGTCGGGAATGTGATGTCTCGGGTTATTACACGGGTGGTGAATGAAGATGACAGAAATTATCCCTTCCCCAACTTCCTGACCATGTACCTGAGGGACTTAGAGGTGGAAAAGCGGAAATTTGATATGAAAATGAATCCAAAGGCACCGTTCTCCTGGTGCAGCCTGCAGGGTGATGAAAACCCTAAAGGCAAGCACTATAAGGGAAAAGCCACTACTTCATGGCCAGTCTGAAGAGCCAGTAGTGGTAGTGGCTCCTACTCAGCCTGTTTCCATCTCAGCAGACATGCCCCTAGGTCCATCCACTTCTACAGTTCCAGAGATACCCTCCACCACTGCATACCCATTGACTGCCCACCGTCTGAGCCAGGCCCTCGCCATCATCAACAACTGGATGCAGACAGCTACATCTAAGCTGTCTGTACTATCTACTACGGTGGTAGCACAGTCAGCACCTCCTCCTCCACAGGTCCCACAGTCCATTGAGGACACTCTCAAGGAGCTTCTGGACAACCAGAAGAAGATCCTAGATAACCAGAAATTGATCACAGAGGCTATTGATTCATATGGAAAGGCACTAAAGGAGCTTGCTAGGGAGGCGAAGAAAATGAGAAAGAATCGGGCTTCAAAGGAGTCGGTGAAGGAGCTCAGGGTAGAGGTTGATAGGCTGAAGGCGGATCACCTGCCTTTAGATTTGCTATTGTATTACCCAGTACCAGCAGCCCAGCCCCAGCCAGTGCAGGAGTCCGAGAGGCCTCCAAAGAGGAGGGGGGTGATTCCCTGTTCAGATGATGCAGTCATACAGTTAGAGGACCCGCAGGGAGGTTCCTCCAGCCAGCCCCAAGATTCAGCCCAGGACTCAGTTCAGGTCCAGGTAATGCTGCACTGTGGGCCGGGCCCAGCCCGGGACCCGACCGGGACCGCTGTCCAAATGGGCTAAACGGGCCTGGTGGGCCGGTCTCAGTGGGCCTGTCCCAAATGGTGCACAAGGCCCGTGGCGAGCCGGTCCAATTCAAGGAGCCCACGAGCCCGGGACCGCTAAGCCCGGGACCGGCAGGCGGGCCTGGGCCGGTTCAACTGGGCCCAACGGGCCTAACGGGCTCCAACGGCTATTTTTAAAAAAAAAAAAATTTTTTAAAAAAAAGACCAACGGTAAGATTTTTAAAATCTAGCCGTTGGCCTTCAAAATTTATCCGTTGGCCACATTAAAAAATAGCCATTTGGCCCCCAAACTTTATTTTAACCCCAAACTTTATATAATTACACTTTTTTCCAATTCTCAACTATAAATACCCCCTCATTCTTTCATTTTTACTCACCAATTCATCAATCTCTCAATCTCTCTCAATCTATATCTAATTTCTCTTCTATAATTGCTTATTTTATTATTGCAATTTCGTGAAAAATTGTGAAGTTGTTTAATTGAAGTATTCAAGTCTTCAAGTCTTCAACGATTTTCAATTTTCAAGAAGTTATTCGGCACTTCGGTAAACTCGTTCCAACTCTTAAGTTTAAGAATATATTTTTGTGTGTTTTAGTTTGCATAATTGTAATTAATATGGCATTTTTTTTTGAAAAAAATGTTTGGTGGTAAGGGAAAAGCTAAAATTGGTGAAAGTAGTCGCCAACCTACTACCCTTCCCCCGGCTCCCCGACCCAGACCTGTTACCCGTCCTGCTGCTCCTATTATTCTTGATAGTGATAACTCTTGTTTTCAATTTTCCGATAGTGAATTTTGCCATAATGTTGCACCAGGTCAACAATTAAATGAAGAAGTTACGAATGCTCTTTATCCTAATGAAACTTTCTTAGAAAATGATGAGGAAAATGAGGATGTAGATGAAACCCAACCGGATTTAGATGATACACCTACTAGTCCTGTTAATAACCCAACTGATGCCCCGCCTGACCCACCTGTAGAAACCCCTACTTTTAATAGACAACCTTCTAAATGCCTAGAAACATCAATAGTTTGGAATTTTTTTACTCAAGTAAGAGAACAAAATAAGGCTAAGTGTAAAACTTGTGGAAAATTGCTGGCGCATAAATATACTGGAGACCGTAGCGGTACGGGTAGTTTGGCTAGGCACATACAAACACACCCTAGAGATAAAGTTAAATATTTACAAATGAAAGCGCAACAAGAGGGGACAAGTGTAGATACTGCGGTTAACCCTAGTACAGCTTCAAATCTAGTTCAACCAGGAATTAACACTGTGACCGGTGGTATTTTATATTACGATCCTAATAAAGATCGTGAAGAATTAGCAAAGATATATACTAACATACTATATATACTACAAAACATTACAAGAAATTATATTTGAAAATATATATACATAACATACTATATATAGTATAGTATACTATATATACTATATACTATATATATATAGATATATATACTGACATACTATATATACTACAAAACATTACAAGATTTTTCAAAAGGAGGGCCCCACCCCCAATGACCATTGCCAACGGTCATATTGCACAAATAGCCTATTTTTTTATTTTTTTTCTTTTTCAATTTACAAAACTAACCTTCTCTAAAACTATAAATACCCCCCTCCCTCTTCTTCATTTCAATACTCAATACTCATTTCTCAATCTAAATTTCTCTCAATCTCTCAATCTCCAATTTTCAAGGCTTCAAGTCTCAATCTCAAATTTCAAGTTAAATCATGCCTCGTTCGGAAAAGAGTGCGCTTATTTGTTTCGCAAAACTTTGAAGTGCTTGAAGAAAATGAAGAAGGCCAAATGTTAAAGTGCAAGAACTGTGGTAGAGTCTTAAATTTTCGTTCAGGGTGTACCACAGGCATTTTAAGGAGGCATATAAAGTATTGTCTTGAGCGTATTTATCCGGAAATCGTATTTAAGATTTTTTGACAATTTGTGTTATTTTAATATTATTAGACGTATTTATGCTTAATGTTTTACTTTGTTATTAATTTATTATGCATGCCAATTTAGTTTTACTATTGTTTTGTTATTTTACTTTTTCTTCAAGCACTTTAATAATTAGGTTTCTATATTATATATACTACATATATTTATATAGCCATGTATAAGAGCAATTTATATATATACATACATATATGGTTTACAAGAAATTGCCTTAAACAAAAAAAATTAAAAAAAAATAGCCCGGAAATAAAAAAGCCCGTTAGGCCCGCTAAGCCCACGAGCCCGGCCCATTTAGCCCAGGACCATATGGGCTTAGGCCCGTCACGGGCTGGTTCCACCCGTTGAGCCCATGAAGCCCGGGACCGTGAAGCCCGGGACCGCCAGAGCCCAGCCCGCTTGAGCCCGAGCCCGTTTGGCCCGGCCCATTTGGCCCATTTAGGCCCGGGCCNTAACGCCCACGACCCGTTTAGACCCGGCCTATTTAGCCTATTTAGGCCCGGGCCCGGCCCAGAATACAACATTAGGTCCAGGCCCAGGTCCCAGCAGAGCCACAGGTCACAGGGAGCCAGTCATAGGTTCCCGAGCAGACAGAGGACCCAGGGACCCAGACTCAAGATCCCATGCAGACGGAGGGCCAATAGGGAGTGTCTTTTTCCTCTCTTCTCTATTTTTGTGCTTATTTTGGTTAGTTGGCATTGAGGACGATGCCAGCTTTCATTTGAGGGGGTAGCCCTATTTGGATATTTGGATGACTGTACATATGAAAGTATTTTATGCTTTCTTTCCTTTTTTTAATCTTTGGTATGTATATAATTTTAACATTTCATTTCACTTTTCGTACTTTTTACTTTGGGTCTGTATATAAAAGTTTCGTTCTTATGTATATTCATTCTCCCTATTGTATATTCGTCTAAATCCCCTCGTACATATTCATTTTCCTTTCCGCATTTGTCCTTTCTTAGCTTCTTATTTTATGTTCGCAGCTTCTTGTTTTGAGCTTTTGCAATAAGCCTTTGGTTTTCTTAATGCCACGGTTCTTTCCAAAGGTGGAATTTGTGTGAACCGGGTGGCTCTTCCCGATGATGGATGGCATGACAACCTTCTTAAGGGTTTGAGTCTGTTTTTCTTTTTGATTTTTAGTAGTTAGTTGATAAGGGTGCCTCAAGCAAAGCTTCACTTGGGCCTAACACATTTGTCTTTCATCCCATGGTCAAAAACAAATCGTTGTGTGTAGGATGGTGAAAGTTGTGACCTTGAGACTCTTGTGTTGGCCGATAATCATCAAGTGGTTTTTCGGGACCATTGTGTTGTTCAAATCTTATCTAAGGTTGTTGTGGATCCCCGACTCCGTATCTTTAGCAATCCCAAAGCTTGTGTGGTGAGAATTTGAATTGCAAGTCCAAGTCCCAAGCCATTGGTCTAGAACTTGCCCTGAATGTTTGTCTAGGCGAAATCCTAAGTGTAATTTGACTTGAGACGTGATTATAGACTCTCCTTGATCCGAATGATATCTTGAACACTTCCATAGCCTACCAATAATAAAATCCCTAGTCAGCCCTTTTGAGCCTTAGACCTTTTTCTTTCAAGAACCACGCTACAAGCCTTTCCCCGTTCTAAAGATACCCTCTCTTGGCACCCGATCTTTCCCTAGCACATGGCAAAAGTATAAGTTTGGGGGGAGAGACGAGGATTGCAACAAAGTGGTAAAAGGTACAAAATGAAGAAAAGGAAAGGTAGTGAAAAAGAAGGAAATCAAAAAGACAAAAAGAATGTTCAATGTAGAAAAGAATGAAGGGATTCAATAAAAGCAAAGAATGAAAGGTGTGGAAAGTTTAGAAAGGAGAAAAGATTTGAAATGAACAAGAAAGAGTGACAGTGTGTCTCTCTAACCCCTTGGAAGAAGTGAAATGACTTAAAAAGTCAAGTGAATGTGTGCCAAAAATGAAGCAAAAGAAGTGCTAAAGGGAAGATGGAACCTACTTAGACCAAACATTTCCTACCTTAAACAAAAAGCCTTCATTATGTCTCCACAAAAGCCCTATATGATCTTGAGTTGAATGAAGCTTACACTAGTGGTGACTCACATAAGGGGCAAGCATATGGTACCTAGTGTCGGACTTGTGACTTTTCCTTGAGAGAGATGAGTGTATTTCCATTAACCTCGTTCTAAGTGCTACTATCCTAAAAGTGAGTTTTGCTTAGGGAGAGTCGAGGATGTGTGAGTTTGGGTTCCACAATGACCAAAGTAATAGAAAGAGTTCCTTTGATGAGTTGAGTCAACTCTTGATGGTCTTGTGTCACACTAAATCCATGGTGTTTAAAAGAGTGAATGTTGTTAATGATTCATGTGAATTGAGGGCAATTGTTAGTCCCAATTGATGCTAGTTGAGGTCACTTTAGGTCAGCCGAATTTTCTTGGATATACTCTTAAGGGGTGGGTGTTATTTTGTTTGCTTGAGGACAAGCAAAGGCTTAAGTTTGGGGGAGTTGATAACTAGGGATTATGATGCATCTTACACTACTTCTTACTTGAGTTTTGATTAGAAAGGTGTACAAAATAGTCCCAAAGGCTCACATGTTGTACTTGATTGCAGCGTTTGGTCAACAAGGTGACAATTCGTCAAATCCAGCTCAAAAAGGAGTGAAACATGCACAAGTACCAAAAACAAGTCCAAGCTCAGTAAAACAGGACCAATGCAGCCGCACTCCATTCTGTGCGGTCCGCAAAGAAGAGGTTCAGAGAGTGCTCATTTCAGGCAGCCAAGCAATGCGGTCGCACTCCATTTCGTGCGGACCGCATTGATTTCATTGCGGTCGCACTCGATTTTGTGCGGTCCGCAAAGCTCAAGTTCAGAGAGTTGCCAAGTTGGAGGAACATTGCCAATGCGGTCCGCGTTCCATTTTGTGCGGACCGGAACAGGAGCCACCGCGACCGCTTTGCATTTTGTGAGGCCCGCGGTGGCCAAGTTCAGAGAGCAGAAATTTCAGCCAAGAGCCTTAGTGCGGCCGCACTCGATTTTGTGCAGTCCGCACTAGCCCCGCAGGGGAATTTTTGTCCAGAATTTTTGGCCTAGTATAAATAGTTTCTTTTCCCATTTTTATGTCATCAATTATAATTTTAAGCTGAGCTGCGCTCTTGAACAGTGTCCTTTTACCATTTTGAGTAATTTTACAACAGTTTTATCATTGAATCTTCAAGTTTTAGTTAGTAATTAAATATTATGGGTTTTTCTTCATCTATTTCTTTGTTTTCCTCTATTATCATGAGTAGCTAGACCCATTAGCTAGGGTATGGCTCAACCCTAGTGTAGGTAATTGATGGGTCTTGTGTTTTAAGGCTTGAATGTCTATGGGTGTTTGATATTTGGACTAATTTATGATTTTATTGTTGAATTAGTTGTTGCAAACACTAGTTATGCCTAGTTGACTTGGGCTATTCTTGAGAAAGAGAGCCTAAGTCTATAAAAATTAGTCCAACAAGGAATTGGAGCGTACTCAAGAGATTGATAGCCCCAATTAAAGGGTTAAACCGAGAGATCGTAATACCTGACTCTAACCTCAATTGCTTGCACAAATGATCATACCCAATTGATCTTGAGAAAGTCAATTAGGGCAAAATTGCTCGAACTACCGAGAGGTATAGAGTGAGTAGAATCATGCAATGGTTATATCGTAATCCCCAAATATGACAACCTAGCCTTAGACACGAGAACCCATCAAGTATCCACCTAGGAGAAAGTCACTCCCCTATTGCCTTTTAATTAATTAGACAACCTTCAATAGTTTACTCTTAGCTTAATTTAGCATCTTAGTAGTATAAATTTAGAAGTAATATCAAAACCAAATATGTTGAGAAGTGCAATTAGGAACAATTACGCAACTCCAATTTAGATAGAAACTCAATTCCCATCTCTAGATCCCTGTGGAAATCGATCCCGACCTTCTCGGGTAAAAGCTGCTTCGACCACTCTTGCTACTCTATAGTAGTACAGGGTTGGCCTCGATCGTCTACCAAATCTCTCCAGTCGACGCTGCTCATCATCAGGCATAACTTGAACTACATAGTCCTGAGCAGGGGCAACCGGCTGGGCTGGTGGTGCCTCCGGTGTCTGTAGTCCCTGCACAACCTGCTCAGGTGTGCGAGCGGCGGGAGTCTGAGTGCCTCCCTCAGCCTGGGAAGTAGCTGCCGTAGTAGATACTGCGACTGCCTGAGCAAGACTAGTGCACACAGTCAAGATCTGAGCCAAGGTATCCTGAAGACCCGGAATGACAATAGGCACAGCCGGTGCCTGAGCTGGTGCTGCTGGAGCGTCTACAACTAGGACCTGATCCTGAACTGGGACTGCCGGTAGATCTGCAGGTGCTGCCCTAGCTGCTGTGTGGGCTACACCCCTACCCCTACCACGGCCTCGACCGCGTCCTCGACCTCTAGTGGCCCCAGCTGGTGGTACTGGTGGTTGTCCATCCTGACCGGTAGCGCGTGTCCTCACCATCTGTGAGAGAATAGAATAATAGAAGTTTAGTACTAGCATCAACAGATTTGCACGACAGGAATTCAGGAATAAGAAGTTTTTCCTAATGGTTTTGCAGCCTCCCGAGGATAAATACACACGTCTCCGTACCGATCCGCGAGACTCTACTAAACCTGCTCATGACTCGTGAGACCTATGTGACCTAGGCTCTGATACCAACATGTCACGACCCAAAAGCCGACCCGGTCGTGATGGCGCCTATCGTGGAACTAGGCCAGCCATTCATCTAACAATTACTCTATTTCTAATTGAAAAGCTTAAGAGAACGTCATGTTTTAACAGAAATCCAGTGATATAAAAATAGAAGTTCCAAAACCAGCGGAAAGAAAATACAAGCCCGACCTCGGGTGTCACTAGTCATGAGCAAAAACTACTACAATTGTTCGAAATAACAAGACTAGTACAGTCTAAAAATATCCAACATATAAACTAGAGGATGATAGGGAAGGAGAGGGCGGAACTGCGGTCGCCAAGCAGCTACCTCGCAATCTCCAAGTGAAAGTTCGCACAATATAATCAGCAGCCGCTACCGTGACCCAAGACACCTGGATCTGCACACAAGGTGGTGGGGGTAACGTGAGTACACCAACTCAGTAAGTAACAAGTCCAACCTAAGGACTGGCAGGTAGTGACAGACCAAACTTCAATAGGTAATAACATATAACTGAACAGGAAAAGTAGACATGCTTACAGTTCAAGTAAAGTTCCATAGTATTTAAATGCAACTGAACAATACGAAGTTCAAAACTCAGAGATTTTACATATACCAATGCACAACTAGCATGATCAATGTTCCATGAACCTCCACTTACAAGTACTCAACCCCTCGGTACTGTATATGGCCATCCGGCCCAAGGAAAATCCATCCCGAAATATACATCACTGACCGTAGTCATCCAGTACCGAGGACACAGGCCAATCCAGCCTCACGGAGAAGATCCATCTCCCGGTATAATACTTCGGAAAAGATCCATGTCCAGGAAATATCCATCCTTCAATGTCATCATCTCCGCCCACTGGGGGTGTAAAGACTCCGGAGGGGCTTCTCTCATTAGCCCAAGCGCTATAACAAAGCCAACGAAGGCTTGTTCAGTATCTCGCTGCGGTGTGCAGCCCAATCTCGTACTGTCACTCAATAGCAGGCTCTCGGCCTCACTCAGTCATAACTTATCAATCTCATATACGGGCTCTAAATGTCATGATACTAGCCCGGTCAACAATAACATGTGGCAAATAGCAATAATCGAGACTGGGACAGGATATAATATGCGTGAAAAGGACTGAGTACAGAATATCAATAAAATAAATGATATGACAGCAAACAACAACCTCTTGGGTCTTAATAATATCGGCGTGAAGCCTTAACATGATAATCAACATGATTTACAGCTCAACAACTAAATCACATAATTACAGCACATGTATCGGTAAGAAAGAACCACTAAGCGGTGTTCTGGAATGATCCAGGCCGCGTTTCCCACGGTGCACGCCCATACGCCCGTCACTTGGCATGGCGTCACGTATTGAGGCACCGCGGACCGCACAAAATCCTTTGCGGCCGCGGTCCTCAAGTATCAGCTTCAGAACAAAATAGTATCGCGGACCGCACAAAATAGTATCGCGGACCGCACAAAATCCACCGTGGTCCGTACTGAGTACCCGGCAGCAGCACCAACCTAGGGTTCAATGTTTTGTCCAATTTTAGTCCAAATTTTTACCTAATAATGATTCCCTAGGTGTCGCTTCAGTGTTGTATCTAATTATGCCTAATTAAAACAGGATTAACTGACATATGCTACTAAATTAAAAGAAAAACGGGAAGAAAAGAAGAAAAACTAAGAGAAAGTGAAAGTCAAAAGAAAATAGCAAAATTAAACAACTAAAAAGGAATTAAAGTTACAAGAAATGAGATGCACTGATGATAAGTCAAGACTAAGCAGTTGAATTTGTGCAATTTAGAGAGTGAACAGTAGTGAACAGTGATTTTTGGGCTTCTGAGAGTAAAAAGATCGAAAAGTTCAAATGGAGGGCGTCAGGTTCTATTTATAGAAAATGGTCCTTGGGCCCAGCTCACCTACCCACCGCGGACCGCACAAAATGGCACCGCGGTCCGCATTACTCAGACACATGAAAGTTTGAGAAGGCAACCACTGCGGACCGCACAAAATGCTCCGCGGCCGCAATGGTCCACTGCGGACCACACAAAATGTGATGCGGCCGTGGTGGAAAACTTCAGAGAATCAGTTTTCAACATCAATCATCAGTGCGGTCCGCACTGATTTTCTGCCCCCGCACTAAGTCCTTTGCGGCCGCATAAAATGTTGTGCGGTCCGCATTGCAAACTTCAGAGAGTGATCAATTTTCCCACTTGGTCCTGCACTGCATCAACACAATCCTGCAGCATCTCACAACCAGTCAGTCCAAAAATAAATCCTATACTATGACGAAAATCAAAGAAAAACAAAAAGAAAGACACATGGGTTGCCTCCCAAGAAGCGCCTGATTTAACGTCGCGGCACGTCGCAAGTTACCATCAAATCACTTTAGATGAAGAAGTGCCACCACGTGGCTGTCATCAATTTTTCCAGGGTAGTGCTTGACCCTATGCCCATTAACTCTGAAAACCTCCCCATTTTTGTTCTTCAAGTCAAGTGCACCAAATGGAGTCACAAACACCACTTCAAAAGGTCCACTCCATTTTGACTTAAGCTTTCCCGGAAACAGACGTAACCGAGAGTTGAACAAGAGAACCAAATCACCACTTTGAACTCCTTGCCACGAGCATATTTATCATGAAGGTACTTCATCTTGTCCTTGTACAAGGATGAACTGGAGTAGGCATGGAATCGGAATTCATCAAGTTCATTAAGCTGCTCCACACGAAGATTTGCTGCCACATCCCATTCAAGATTCAGCTTCCTCAAGGCCCACATGGCCTTGTGCTCTAACTCAACCGGTAGATGGCAAGCTTTCCCAAACACCAACCGGTACGGAGACATACCAATCGGAGTCTTATAAGCAGTCCTATACGCCCATAGAGCATCATCCAATTTCTTAGACCAATCGGTCCTATTTGCATTGACCGTTTTGGACAGTATACTCTTGATTTCCCTGTTTGAGACTTCAACTTGGCCACTCGCCTGAGGATGATAAGGAGTAGAAACTTTGTGATTGACACCATACTTTGCAAGCAAGGTGTCAAAAGCTCTATTGCAAAAGTGCAACCCCCATCACTTATGATTGCACGAGGAGTGCCAAACCTTATAAAAATGCTCTTTTTAGAAACGCAACCACACTCCGAGCTTCATTGTTGGGAAAAGCCACGGCCTTGACCCATTTTGAAACATAGTCAACCGCCACTAGAATGTAGGTGTTCCCACATGAGCTTACAAGTGGGCCCATAAAATCAATACCCCACAGATCAAAAATATCCACTTCTAGAATGGTGTTGAGAGGCATCTCATCTTTCTTCGAAATACCACCCGCTCTTTGACATTCGTCACACCTCTTTACAGGATCACTTGCATCTTTATACAAAGTTGGCCAGTAAAACCCACAACTAAGAACTTTCGAAGCTGTCCTCGCCCCGCCATGATGGCCACCATAGGGAGAGGAATGAAAAGCCTCTAAGATACTCAACTGCTCCTCCTCAGGGACACACCTCCGAATCACTCCGTCGGTGCAAATCTTGAATAAGTACGGCTCATCCCAATAGAAATCCAAACTATCCCGTTTGAGCTTCTTTCTTTGGTTAGAAGAGAGCTCACACGGGATTATACCAGTCACAAGGTAATTAGCAACATCTGCAAACCATGGCATATCATTCATTGAAACAAAAAGTAGTTGCTCATCGGGAAATGTATCATTGATCTCTAGGCCATCACACGTCCTCCCTTCTTCCTCCAAGCGGGACAAGTGGTCCGCCACTTGGTTTTCACTACCTTTCCGGTCCACAATTTCCAAATCAAATTCTTAAAGCAGCAAGACCCATCGGATCAGCCTAGCTTTGGAGTCTTTCTTCGTCATCAAATACCTAAAAGCTGCATGATCGGTGTGCACTATGACCTTGGCTCCCATGAGATACGGCCGAAAATTTTCCATTGCGAACACAATAGCCAACAACTCTTTCTCAGTTACCGTGTAGTTCCTTTGAACATCATTCATTGTCTTGCTCGCGTAGTACACCGGATGAAACATTTTGCTCACTCTTTGACCCAAAACTTCCCCAACCGCAACATCACTCGCGTCGCACATGAGCTCGAAAGGCAAGCTCCAGTTGGGTGCGGTAATGATAGGGGTGGTGGTCAACTTATGCTTGAGAAGTTCAAATGCTTGCATACATCCTTCATCGAACACGAACTTGGCATCCTTTTCTAGCAGCTTGCACAAAGGATTCACTACCTTCGAAAAGTCCTTGATAAATCTCCAGTAGAACCCCGCATGCCCAAGAAAACTTCTAACCCCCTTGACAGAAGTGGGGGAGGAAGCCTTGAAATCACCTCTATTTTAGCTTTGTCCACCTCTATGCCATGTTTTGAAATTTTATGACCGAGTACTATGCCCTCCTCAACCATAAAGTGACATTTTTCCCAATTGAGCACAAGATTGGTGTCTTCACAACGGGCAACACTCTATCCAGATTTTTCAAACATTCATCAAATGAGTCACCCACCACACTAAAGTCATCCATGAACACCTCCAAAATATCTTCCACCATATCGGTGAAGATGGTCATCATACACCGTTGGAATGTCGCCGGTGCAATACACAACCCAAAAGGCATCCGAGAAAAGGCAAAGGTGCCATATCGACAAGTAAACGTGGTCTTCTCCTGATCTTCCGGAGCAATCAAGATTTGGTTGTACCCAGAATATCCATCCAAGAAACAGTAGAAGGCACGCCCAGCAAGTCGATCAAGCATCTGGTCAAGGAAAGGCAGTGGAAAGTGATCCTTGCGGGTCACTTTGTTCAGCTTGCGGTAGTCCATGCACACCCTCCATCCAGTGACTGACCGGATAGGAATTAGTTCATTTTGAGCATTGGTCACCACGGTCATCCCACCCTTCTTCGGCACACATTGCACCGGCGAAGTCCAAGAGCTGTTAGAGATGGGGTACACAACCCCGACATCTAACCACTTGATCACCTCCTTTTTCACAACTTCTTGCATTGCCTCGTTCAACCTCCTTTGATGTTCCAATGAGGGTTTTGCATCATCTTCCAGAATAATCTTGTGCATACAGAATGCGGGGCTTATTCCCCGAATATCAGCTAAAGTCCATCCAATTGCCTTCTTCCGTCTTTGGAGCACCGCCAATGTGGCATCTATCTGCATGTTAGTAAGACAAGAGGAAAGAATAACTGGCAAAGTTGAACTAGGGCCTAAGAATTCATACCTGAGGTGTGGAGGCAATGGCTTCAACTCCAACACCGGAGGTTCCTCGATTGAAGGCTTTGTTGGAGGAGTTTTTCTATTTTCAAGATCCAAAGAGAGTTTCCTAGGATCATAAGAATAAGAGCCCATTCCATGTAAAGCATTCACACACTACAGTCGGCCCTCATCATCATTGACATCAAGATTCAACAATACGGCCTCCAGAGGGTCCTCCACATTGATCACTGCACTAGTATCATCAATTATCACAGCCGTGACAAGATCCACAAATGAGCACACTCGGTACAATTGGGCTGCTTCATTGACTTGCACACATGAAAGACCACTTTTTCATCACCCGCCCGAAAGGTGAGTTTCCCTGCTTCCACATCAACTAAGGCCTTCCCCGTAGCAAGGAAAGGTCTCCCCAATATGATCGGAACATCATAATCTACCTCACAATCCAAGATCACAAAATCAGCTGGCAAGATAAATTTGTCCACCCGGACAAAAGCATTATCTATTATACCCAAAGGCCTCTTCATCGATCTATCTGCCATTTGCAACCTCATGGAAGTCGGCCTCGGCTGTCCAATCCCCAAAGTCTTGAAAACTGAGTAGGGCATCAAGTTGATACTCGCCCCCAAATCACATAGAGCTTTAGCAAAGTCTGCACTTCCAATAGTGCAAGGAATGGTGAAAGCACCAGGATCCTCCAACGTCGGAGCCATTTAATGCACTATAGCACTAACTTGGTGGGTCATCATAATAGTTTCACATTCCATGGATCTTTTCTTCGTCACCAAATCTTTCATGAATTTAGCATAGCCAGGCATTTGCTCCAAAGCCTCCACCAAAGGCACATTAATGGATAAGCTCTTCATCATGTCAATGAACTTTTTGAACTGATTCTCATTATTCTGCTTTGTTAGCCTCTGAGGATAAGGTGGAGGTGGCCTAGGCAAGGGTGCCTTGGCTTTTGGCACAACCGGCTCCGGAATGTCTATTACGTGTTCCCTAGATGGGTTCACGTCATTCTGTGTTTCCACCTTCGGCATC
>NW_017671636.1:82481-92723 GCF_001879085.1 Nicotiana attenuata | reverse complement strand
TGGTCGAAGCAGCTTTTACCCGAGAAGGTCGGGATCGATTTCCACAGGGAGCTAGAGATGGGAATTGAGTTTCTATCTAAATTGGAGTTGCGTAATTGTTCCTAATTGCACTTCTCAACATATTTGGTTTTGATATTACTTCTAAATTTATACTACAAAGATGCTAAATTAAGCAAAGAGTAAACTATTGAAGGTTGTCTAATTAGTTAAAAGGCACTAGGGGAGTGACTTTCTCCTAGGTAGATACTTGACGGGTTCTCGTGTGTAAGGCTAGGCTGTCATATTTAGGGATTACGATATAACCATTGCACGATTCTACTCACTCTATACCTCTCGGTAGTTCGAGCGATTTTGCCCTAATTGACTTTCTCAAGATCAATTGGGTATGATCATTTGTGCAAGCAATTGAGGTTCAAGTCGGGTATTACGATCTCTCGGTTTAACCCTTTAATTGGGGCTATCAATCTCTTGAGTACGCCCCAATTCCTTGTTGGACTAATTTTTATAGACTTAGGCTCTCTTTCTCAAGAATAGCCCAAGTCAACTAGGCATAACTAGTGTTTGCAACAACTAATTCAACAATAAAACCATATATTAGTCCAAATATCAAACACCCATAGACATTCAAGCCTTAAAACACAAGACCCATCAATTACCCACACTAGGGTTGAGCCACAACCCTAGTTAATGGGTCTAGCTACTCATGATAATAGAGGAAAACAAAGAAATAGATGAAGAAAAACCCATAATATTTAATTACTAACTAAAACTTGAAGATTCAATGATAAAACTGTTGTAAAATTACTCAAAATGGTAAAAGGACACTGTTCACGAGCGCAGCTCAGCTTAAATTATAATTGATGACCTAAAAATGGGAAAAGAAACTATTTATACTAGGCCAAAAATTCTGGACAAAAATACCCCTGCGGGGCTAGTGCGTACCGCACAAAATCGAGTGCGGCCGTACTAAGGCTCTTGGCTGAAAATTCTGCTCTCTGAACTTGGCCACCGCGGGCCGTATAAAATGCAAAGCGGCCGCGGTGGCTTCTATTGCGGTCCGCACAAAATGGAACGCGGACTGCATTGGCAATGTTCCTCCAACTTGGCAACTCTCTGAACTTGAGCTTTGCGGACCGCACAAAATCAAGTGCGACCGCAATGAAATCAATGCGGTCCGCACGAAATGGAGTGCGGCCACATTGCTTGGCTGCTTGAAATGAGCACTCTCTGAACCTCTTCTTTGCGGACCGCACAGAATGGAGTGCAGCCGCATTGGTCCTGTTTTACTGAGCTTGGACTTGTTCTTGGTACTTGTGCATGTTTCACTCCTATTTGAGCTGGATTTGACGAATTGTCACCTTGTTGACCAAACCCTGCAATCAAGTACAACATGTGAGCCTTTGGGACTATTTTGTACACCTTTCTAATCAAAACTCAAGTAAGAAAGAGTGTAAGATGCATTATAATCCCTAGTTATCAGTAAACTTCAGCCTCCGAATTTCAGCGGAGCAGAGGGCGAGGATGCCCAGGGTTTCTTAGACAAGTGCTAGAGGATTCTATGTACAACAGGGATTCTGGAGACTAGCGTAGTTGCATTTACCACTTTTTCAGTTTTTTGGGGCTGCCTTCACTTGGTGGGAGGCGTATGAGTGGCATAGGCCTGTTGGTGCACCGCCCCTTACCTGGCATCAATTTTCCATTCACTTCCTAGAGAAGTATGTACCGCATTCCCATAGGGAGGAGCTGCGCAGGCAGTTCGAGCAGCTGCATCAGGAGGGCATGTCCGTGACGCAGTATGAGATGAGGTTCTCCAAGTTGGCCCGTCATGCTATCTAGCTAGTTCCCACGGATAGGGAAAGGATCCGGAGGTTCATTGATGGCCTCAACTATCAGCTACGGATTTTTCTGACCAGAGAGAGAGTATCTGGCGCTTCTTATGAGGAGGTGGTTGATATTGCTAGAGAGATTGAGTCAGTTCGTCGCCAGGAGCGAGAGGAGAGGGAGGCCAAGAGACCTCGGGGATCTGGTAGCTTCGGTGGTTCTTCTTTGGGAGGTCAGTTTCAGCACGGCAGAGGCCGTTCATTTAGGCATGCTCAGCCAGCCTGTTCAGGTCATCGTGGTGGGTCATCTGGCCATGGTTCTCACAGTTCACATCAAGGTCACTCGTCTCTCAGTGCCCTTCCAGCTCAGAGTTCGACTCAGGCACCATCAGTCCAGGGCTCATCTATGCCTGGTTCTTCTAGTGGGCATCCCGGTGCACGGGGCTCCCTCCAGTCCCCACTGCCATTTGCCGCGAGAGGTTGCTTCGAGTGTGGATATTTGGGTCATATCAAGAGGTTTTGTCCCCGTCTTACGGGAGGATCATCCCAGCAGAGGAGTCAGCCTTCAGCTTCAGCACCAGCTGCTTCTCCACCCGCTCAATCAGCTAGGGGTGGAGGTCAGTTAGCTAGGGGTCACCCTAGAGGGGGAGGCCGATCGAGCGGTGGTCAGGCCCATTTCTATGCTCTTCCAGCCAGACCAGATGCTATTGCTTCAGATGTTGTGATCACATGTATTATCTCAGTCTGCTGCAGAGATGCCTCTGTATTATTTGATCCCGGTTCTACTTTCTCTTATGTGTCATCATATTTTGCCCATTATTTGGATACGCCCTGCGAGTCTCTCATTTCCTCTGTTCAGGTCTCTACTCCGGTGGGAGATACTGTTATGGTAGATCGTGTATACCAGTCGTGCATTGTGTGTATTGGGAGTCTTGAGACCCGGGTGGATCTCCTGTTACTTTGCATGGTGGACTTCGATGTGATATTGGGCATGGATTCGTTATCTCCGTGTCGGGCTATTTTGGATTGTCACGCCAAGACAGTGACTTTAGCTATGTCGGGTGTACCACGGATTGAGTGGCGAGGTTTGTCTGATTATGTTCCCAGCAGGATAATCTCATTCTTGAAGGCCCACCGTATGGTTGGGAAAGGTTGTCTTTCATACTTAGCATTTGTGAGGGATGTCAGTGCAGAGACTCCCAGCATTGATTCTGTTCCAGTTGTGAGGGATTTTCCCGATGTGTTTCCTGCAGACCTGCTGGGCATGCCACCGGACAAGGATATCAATTTTGGTATTGACCTGGTGCCGGGCACTCAGCCCATTTCTATTCCACCGTATCGTATGGCACCAGCGGAGTTGAAAGAGTTGAAGGAGCAACTTCAAGAACTCCTTGATATGGGGTTTATTCGGCCTAGTGTTTCGCCTTGGGGTGCGCCTGTTCTATTTGTGAAGAAGAAGGATGGCACGATGAGGATGTGCATTGATTACAAACAGCTGAACAAAGTAACAATTAAGAACAAGTATCCTTTGCCTCGCATCGATGATTTATTTGACCAGCTTCAGGGAGCGAGAGTGTTCTCCAAGATTGATCTCCATTCAGGGTATCACCAGTTGATGATCACGGACTCGGATATTCTTAAGACAGCCTTCAGGACCCGATATGGTCATTATGAGTTCCTTGTGATGTGTTTTGGGCTGACCAATGCCCCAGCAGCGTTCATGCATTTGATGAACAGCGTGTTCCGGCCGTATCTCGACTCGTTTGTCATAGTCTTCATTGATGATATTTTGGTATACTCACGAGTCAATAGGAGCACGCGGAGCATTTGAGAGTGGTATTGCAGAGATTGAGGGAGGAGAAGCTTTATGCAAAGTGTGAGTTTTGGCTCAGTTCACTGGCTTTCTTGGGGCACGTGGTGTCCAGCGAGGGTATTCAGGTTGATCCGAAGAAGATAGAGGCGGTTCAGAGTTGGCCCGGGCCGTCCTCAGCCACAGAGATTCGCAGTTTTCTTGGTTTGGCAGGTTATTACCGTCGGTTCGTTCAGGGATTTTCATCTATTGCATCACCCTTGACCAAGTTGACTCAGAAGGGTGCTCCATTTCAGTGGTCGGATGAGTGTGAGGCGAGCTTTCAGAAGCTCAAGACTGCCTTGCCCACAGCTCCAGTGTTAGTTTTGCCATCAGCTTCAGGTTCATATACAGTGTATTGTGATGCTTCGAGAGTTGGTATTGGATGTGTGTTGATGCAGGAGGGTAGAGTTATTTCTTATGCTTCTCGTCAGTTGAAGCCCCATGAGAAGAACTACCTTGTTCATGATTTAGAATTGGCTGCCATTGTTCACGCGTTGAAGATTTGGAGGCATTATTTGTATGGTGTGTCTTGCGAGGTGTTTACCGATCATCGTAGCTTCCAGCACTTGTTCAAGCAGAAGGATCTCAACTTGAGGCAGTGGAGATGGTTGGAGCTGCTCAAGGACTATGATATTACTATTTTGTACCATCCGCGAAAGGCCAATGTAGTGGCCGATGCTTTGAGCCGGAAGGCGGTGAGTATGGGCAGTCTTGCATTTATTCCTGTTGGGGAGAGACCGCTTGCAGTGGATGTTCAGGCCGTGGCCAACCGGTTGGTGAGATTGGATATTTCGGAGCCCAGTCGGGTCTTAGCTAGTTTGATTTCTCGGTCTTCCTTGTTTGATCGCATCAGAGAGCGCCAGTATGATGATCCTCACTTGCTTGTCCTTAAGAATAGAGTTCAGCATGACGATGCCAGAGATGTGACTATTGGTGATGATGGGGTGTTGAGGATGCAAGGCCAGATTTGTGTGCCCAATGTGGATGGGCTTCGGGAGTTGATTCTGGAGGAGGCCCATAGCTCGCGGTATTCCATTCATCCCGGTGCCGCGAAGATGTATCAGGATCTAAGACAGCATTATTGGTGGAGGAGGATGAAGAAAGACATTGTGGGATTCGTAGCTCGGTGCCTCAATTGTCAGCAGGTGAAATATGAGCATCAGAGACCAGGTGGCTTGCTTCATCAGATAGAGATTCCAGAGTGGAAATGGGAGCGGATTACCATGGACTTTGTAGTTGGGTTCCCACGGACTTTGAAGAAGTTCGATGCTATTTGGGTGATTGTGGATCGGCTGACCAAGTCCGCGCACTTCATTCCTATTTGTACTACCTATTCTTTAGAGCGGTTGGAAGAGATCTATATCTGAGAGGTTGTTCGCTTGCATGGTGCCCTAGTTTCTATTATTTCAGATAGAGGCACTCAGTTTACTTCATAGTTTTGGAGGGCTGTGCAGAGTGGGTTGGGTACTCAGGTCGAGTTGAGCACAGCTTTTCACCCTCAGACGGACGGGCAGTCCGAGCGCACTATTTAGATATTGGAGGACATGTTGCGTGCTTGTGTGATTGACTTCGGTGGTTAATGGAATCAGTTTCTACCGCTCGCGGAGTTTGCTTATAATAACAGCTATCAGTCGAGTATTCAGATGGCTCCATATGAGGCTCTATATGGGAGACGGTGTAGATCTCCGGTTGGATGGTTCGAGCGGGGCGAGGCCAAGCTTTTGGGTACTGATTTGGTGCAGGATGCTTTAGACAAGGTAAAGGTGATTCTGGAGAGGCTCCGTACAGCGTAGTCGAGGCAAAAGAGTTATGCTGACAGGAAGGTCCGTGATGTGTCCTATATGGTTGGGGAGAAGGTTCTACTGAAGGTGTCACCCATGAAGGGTGTTATGAGATTTGGGAAGAAGGGTAAATTGAGTCCTCGATTCATTGGGCCTTTTGAGGTGCTTCGGAGGATTAGGGAGGTGGCTTATGAGCTTGCTTTGCCACCCAGCTTGTCGAGTGTGCATCCGGTGTTTCATGTTTCTATGCTCCGGAAGTATATATTGGGGATCCGTCTCATGTTCTGGATTTCAGTACGGCCAATTAGAGGGAGATTTAACTTATGATGTGGAGCCAGCAGCCATTCTGGAGCGTCAGGTTCGAAAGCTGAGGTCGAAGGATATAGCTTCAGTGAAAGTGCAGTGGAGAGGTCGGCCCGTGGAGGAGGCTACCTGGGAGACCGAGCGGGAGATGCGGAGCATATATCCTCACCTATTCGAGGCTTCAAGTATGTTTCTTGACTCGTTGGAGGACGAACATTTGTTTAAGAGGGGGAGGATGTAACAACCCGGTCGGTCGTTTCATGAGTTGCCGCTCCGTTTCCCCCATTTCCGCTTCTTTATGCTTTGTTTATCTGTGTTATGTGGTATCGGGTTAGTTGGTTCCAATCCGGAATGGTTTTGGGAAGATTTGAGACACTTAGTCTCTTAAGTTGGTCTTTAGTTGGAAAAGTCAACCGGAAGTTGACTTGTGAGAAAACGATCTCGGAAGATGGATTTTATGATTCAGATAGTTTCGGGAGGTGATTCGGGACTTAGGAGCGTGATCGGAATGTGTTTTGGAGGTCCGGAGTAGATTTAGGCTTGAATTGGCGAAATTGGAATTTTGGCATTTTCCGGTTGATAGGTGAGATTTTGATATAGGGGTCGGGATGAAATTCCGGAAGTTGGAGTAGGTCCATTGTGTCATTTGTGACGTGTGTGCAAAATTTCAGGTCATTCGGACGAAGTTTGATAGACTTTTTGATCGGAAGCGGAATTTGGAAGTTTTTGGAATTCTTAGGCTGGAATCCGATGTCAATTTGGCGTTTTGATGTTGTTTTGAGCGTTCCGAAGGTTGGAACAAGTTTGAATGAGGCTATGGGATATACTGGCATGTTTGATTGAGGTCCCGAGGGCCTCAGGTGAGTTTCGGGTGGTTGAACGGATCAAATTCATGTTGGAAAAGTTGCAAAAAATTTGTTGTTGGTGTTGCAGACATTTGGCCTTCGCGTTCGCGAGTGCGCTCCCGCGTTCGCGAAGGGTTAGGGTGTGAGGAAGGAGGTTTGGCCTACGCGTTCGCGATGAGTGTCCCGCGTTCGCAAAGGTTTAGGTGCAGTGTTCACCGCGAACGCGATGTGTGTCCCGCGTTCGCGTAGAGTAAATGGGAGCAGCTGGGTCCAGGTTCGTTGTGCTTCGCGTTCGCGTTCTAGGTGTCGCGTTCGCAATGGGTTGAGGAGCTGAAGCTTCGTGTTCGCGATCAGGATGTCTCGTTTGCGATGGAGGATTAAGGGGTCAATGGGATTTTGTGCTTCACGAACACGAGGCGTTGACCGCGTTCGCAAAGAAGGGATTTAAATTGCTGGGCAGAATGTTTAAAAGACCACTTTCGCGATTTTTGGCTATAGTTCACCATTTTTGAGTCGTTTTTGGAGCTTTTTGAGAAGAATTGAAGAGGGAATCAAAGAGAAACACTTGGAGGTAAGATTTATGGACTTAATACTCGATCCTATTGNTTGGGAAGTCGCTCAAGCCAATCCAATTCCTTCCCTCTAAGTGAAAATGGGAAGAGTCTCAACCGAAGTGCATCCTCAGACACATTGGTTTGCTTGCTTCCCCAACAGGTATCCACGAACCCCTTGAGATATTTGTACGCATTCTGAGTGGGAGCACCCGCGAAATACCCTCACTGCTCCAGCAATGTCAGCATCACATTAGTAATTTAAAAATTGCCCGCCCGAATCCGGGGCGGGACAATTGCACTAGCATAGCCTTGGTTAGGAAGTACTCGAGGAGCCACTCTTGGAGGTGGCGGAGGAGGGTCTGGAATATTTTCATTGGCATTGGCCTGGCGGCCTCTACGTTGTCCTTGAGGCACAAGAGGCACCTCATCATCTCCGACATCATCTACCTCCTCCCCTGCAATCATATTTCCAAGAGGGTCATTGTTGTTTGCTGCCATTTGTACCTGAAGTTGTGACACACACAAATTAGTAACACAGAAGGAAAAAAGAACAATACACAAAACTATTTAGATAGATAGCCAAAACCGTTAGCTCCCCGGCAACGGCGCCAAAGAGTAATCGAGGCCAACCCTGTACTACTATAGAGTAGCAAGAGTGGTCGAAGCAGCTTTCACCCGAGAAGGTCTGGATCGATTTCCACAGGGAGCTAGAGATGGGAATTAAGTTTCTATCTAAATTGGAGTTGCGTAATTGTTCCTAATTGCACTTCTCAACATATTTGGTTTTGATATTACTTCTAAATTTATACTACAAAGATGCTAAATTAAGCAAAGAGTAAACTATTGAAGGTTGTCTAATTAGTTAAAAGGCACTAGGGGAGTGACTTTCTCCTAGGTAGATACTTGACGGGTTCTCGTGTGTAAGGCTAGGCTGTCATATTTAGGGATTACGATATAACCATTGCACGATTCTACTCACTCTATACCTCTCGGTAGTTCGAGCGATTTTGCCCTAATTGACTTTCTCAAGATCAATTGGGTATGATCATTTGTGCAAGCAATTGAGGTTCAAGTCGGGTATTACGATCTCTCGGTTTAACCCTTTAATTGGGGCTATCAATCTCTTGAGTACGCCCCAATTCCTTGTTGGACTAATTTTTATAGACTTAGGCTCTCTTTCTCAAGAATAGCCCAAGTCAACTAGGCATAACTAGTGTTTGCAACAACTAATTCAACAATAAAACCATATATTAGTCCAAATATCAAACACCCATAGACATTCAAGCCTTAAAACACAAGACCCATCAATTACCCACACTAGGGTTGAGCCACAACCCTAGTTAATGGGTCTAGCTACTCATGATAATAGAGGAAAACAAAGAAATAGATGAAGAAAAACCCATAATATTTAATTACTAACTAAAACTTGAAGATTCAATGATAAAACTGTTGTAAAATTACTCAAAATGGTAAAAGGACACTGTTCACGAGCGCAGCTCAGCTTAAATTATAATTGATGACCTAAAAATGGGAAAAGAAACTATTTATACTAGGCCAAAAATTCTGGACAAAAATACCCCTGCGGGGCTAGTGCGTACCGCACAAAATCGAGTGCGGCCGTACTAAGGCTCTTGGCTGAAAATTCTGCTCTCTGAACTTGGCCACCGCGGGCCGTATAAAATGCAAAGCGGCCGCGGTGGCTTCTATTGCGGTCCGCACAAAATGGAACGCGGACTGCATTGGCAATGTTCCTCCAACTTGGCAACTCTCTGAACTTGAGCTTTGCGGACCGCACAAAATCAAGTGCGACCGCAATGAAATCAATGCGGTCCGCACGAAATGGAGTGCGGCCACATTGCTTGGCTGCTTGAAATGAGCACTCTCTGAACCTCTTCTTTGCGGACCGCACAGAATGGAGTGCAGCCGCATTGGTCCTGTTTTACTGAGCTTGGACTTGTTCTTGGTACTTGTGCATGTTTCACTCCTATTTGAGCTGGATTTGACGAATTGTCACCTTGTTGACCAAACCCTGCAATCAAGTACAACATGTGAGCCTTTGGGACTATTTTGTACACCTTTCTAATCAAAACTCAAGTAAGAAAGAGTGTAAGATGCATTATAATCCCTAGTTATCAGTAAACTTCAGCCTCCGAATTTCAGCGGAGCAGAGGGCGAGGATGCCCAGGGTTTCTTAGACAAGTGCTAGAGGATTCTATGTACAACAGGGATTCTGGAGACTAGCGTAGTTGCATTTACCACTTTTTCAGTTTTTTGGGGCTGCCTTCACTTGGTGGGAGGCGTATGAGTGGCATAGGCCTGTTGGTGCACCGCCCCTTACCTGGCATCAATTTTCCATTCACTTCCTAGAGAAGTATGTACCGCATTCCCATAGGGAGGAGCTGCGCAGGCAGTTCGAGCAGCTGCATCAGGAGGGCATGTCCGTGACGCAGTATGAGATGAGGTTCTCCAAGTTGGCCCGTCATGCTATCTAGCTAGTTCCCACGGATAGGGAAAGGATCCGGAGGTTCATTGATGGCCTCAACTATCAGCTACGGATTTTTCTGACCAGAGAGAGAGTATCTGGCGCTTCTTATGAGGAGGTGGTTGATATTGCTAGAGAGATTGAGTCAGTTCGTCGCCAGGAGCGAGAGGAGAGGGAGGCCAAGAGACCTCGGGGATCTGGTAGCTTCGGTGGTTCTTCTTTGGGAGGTCAGTTTCAGCACGGCAGAGGCCGTTCATTTAGGCATGCTCAGCCAGCCTGTTCAGGTCATCGTGGTGGGTCATCTGGCCATGGTTCTCACAGTTCACATCAAGGTCACTCGTCTCTCAGTGCCCTTCCAGCTCAGAGTTCGACTCAGGCACCATCAGTCCAGGGCTCATCTATGCCTGGTTCTTCTAGTGGGCATCCCGGTGCACGGGGCTCCCTCCAGTCCCCACTGCCATTTGCCGCGAGAGGTTGCTTCGAGTGTGGATATTTGGGTCATATCAAGAGGTTTTGTCCCCGTCTTACGGGAGGATCATCCCAGCAGAGGAGTCAGCCTTCAGCTTCAGCACCAGCTGCTTCTCCACCCGCTCAGTCGGCTAGGG
>NW_017671636.1:80067-80887 GCF_001879085.1 Nicotiana attenuata | reverse complement strand
ATTACCATTCATCCCGGTGCCGCGAAGATGTATCAGGATCTAAGACAGCATTATTGGTGGAGGAGGATGAAGAAAGACATTGTGGGATTCGTAGCTCGGTGCCTCAATTGTCAGCAGGTGAAATATGAGCATCAGAGACCAGGTGGCTTGCTTCATCAGATAGAGATTCCAGAGTGGAAATGGGAGCGGATTACCATGGACTTTGTAGTTGGGTTCCCACGGACTTTGAAGAAGTTCGATGCTATTTGGGTGATTGTGGATCGGCTGACCAAGTCCGCGCACTTCATTCCTTACGCTATGGGCTATGCCTGAAATACCACGGGATGAGTGGCGAGGTGCGTTGGATTATGTTCTAGTAGAGTGGGTTATATTCCAAAGACCCAGTGGATGGCTGGGAAGGACTATTTTTCTTAATTTGGGCCTTCATGATGGAGAAGTTTTTACCATGGATTCAGTTCCAGTGTGGAAGGACTTTCGGATGTGTTTCTTGTGCCGGGCGAGGTTGTGGATTTCGGTATTGATTTGGTGCCTGGCACCATATCGTACGGCTCCGGCAAGAATGATAGTAGTGGAAGGAGCAGCTTCAGGCTTCCTTGATAATGAGTTCGTTGGCAGGCCAATGTGGATGCGTGTTCTAGCTTGAGTCGGCTTGGTTGGCCCTGAATTGTATTGTTAAGGGATAGGTTGATCCGACCGCTGTTGAGCTTATTAGAGATCTGGAGAGATCTATGAGTGGCCTTTCTATGTTGCGAGACGTTATGATTTGTTGGTTATGGGCACATATGGTGCGGTTCTATTGGGGTTCTTAGTGGAAGTCGAG
>NW_017671636.1:51929-79217 GCF_001879085.1 Nicotiana attenuata | reverse complement strand
CGGAAGTTGGAGTAGGTCCATTGTGTCATTTGTGACGTGTGTGCAAAATTTCAGGTCATTCGGACGAAGTTTGATAGACTTTTTGATCGGAAGCGGAATTTGGAAGTTTTTGGAATTCTTAGGCTGGAATCCGATGTCAATTTGGCGTTTTGATGTTGTTTTGAGCGTTCCGAAGGTTGGAACAAGTTTGAATGAGGCTATGGGATATACTGGCATGTTTGATTGAGGTCCCGAGGGCCTCAGGTGAGTTTCGGGTGGTTGAACGGATCAAATTCATGTTGGAAAAGTTGCAAAAAATTTGTTGTTGGTGTTGCAGACATTTGGCCTTCGCGTTCGCGAGTGCGCTCCCGCGTTCGCGAAGGGTTAGGGTGTGAGGAAGGAGGTTTGGCCTACGCGTTCGCGATGAGTGTCCCGCGTTCGCAAAGGTTTAGGTGCAGTGTTCACCGCGAACGCGATGTGTGTCCCGCGTTCGCGTAGAGTAAATGGGAGCAGCTGGGTCCAGGTTCGTTGTGCTTCGCGTTCGCGTTCTAGGTGTCGCGTTCGCAATGGGTTGAGGAGCTGAAGCTTCGTGTTCGCGATCAGGATGTCTCGTTTGCGATGGAGGATTAAGGGGTCAATGGGATTTTGTGCTTCACGAACACGAGGCGTTGACCGCGTTCGCAAAGAAGGGATTTAAATTGCTGGGCAGAATGTTTAAAAGACCACTTTCGCGATTTTTGGCTATAGTTCACCATTTTTGAGTCGTTTTTGGAGCTTTTTGAGAAGAATTGAAGAGGGAATCAAAGAGAAACACTTGGAGGTAAGATTTATGGACTTAATACTCGATCCTATTGTGATTTCTACCTAATTAAACATGAAATTTGTGGAATCTAAAGCCTAAAATTGGGGGTTAGGGCTTGGAAAATTGGAGACCTAAAATCAGGGAATTGAGGGGTCATTTGTGGTTGGATTTTGGTAAAGTTGATATGCATGAACTCGTGAGAGGATAAGGATTCCATTGATGTTAATTTTGTCGGATTCCGAGATGTGGGCCCGGGGGTCAGGTTTGGTCAATTTCGGGAATTGTGTTGTAATTTGATTAATTTCGTATGGGTTTTACTCCTTTAGCGTATATTGACGTTTATGAACTGGTTTTGGTTAGATTCGAGGCATTTGGAGGCCGAATCGAGAGGAAAGGGCGTTGCGGGCTAGAGTTTGGCTTGGCTTGAGGTGAGTAACGCTTCCAATCTTGGTTCTGCGGGTTCGAAATCCCGAATTTTATGTTTCATGATTATTATGAGGGTGACGCCATGCCAAGTGACGGGCGTATGGCGTGCACCGTGGGAAATACGGCCTGGATCATTCCAGAACACCGCTTAGTGGTTCTTTCTTACCGATACTTGTGCTGTAATTATGTGATTTAGTTGTTGAGCTGTAAATCATGTTGATTATCATGTTAAGGCTTCACGCCGATATTATTAAGACCCAAGAGGTCGTTTCTTGCTGTCATATCATTTATTTTATTGATATTCTGTACTCAGTCCTTTTCATGCATATTATATCCTGTCCCAGTCTCGATTATTGCTATTTGCCATATTTTATTGTTGACCGGGCTAGTATCATGACATTTAGAGCCCGTATTTGAGACTGATGAGTTATGATTGAGTCAGGCCGAGAGCCTGCTATTGAGTGACAGTATGAGATTGGGCTGCACACCGCAGCGAGATACTGAACAAGCCTTCGTTGGCTTTGTTATAGTGCTTGGGCTAATGAGAGAAGCCCCTCCAGAGTCTTTACACCCCCAGTGAACGCAGATGATGACATTGAGGGATGGATCTTCACTGGACATGGATCTTGTCCAAAGTATTATACCGGGAGATGGATCTTCTCCGTGAGGCTGGATTGGCTTGTGTCCTCGGTACTTGCTGACTGCGCTCAGTGATGTATATTCCGGGATGGATTTTCCCTAGGCCGGATGGCCATATACAGTACCGAGGGGTTGAGTACTTGTGAGTGGAGGTACATGGAACATTGATCATGCTAGTTGTGCATTGGTATATGTAAAATCTCTGAGTTTTGAACTTCGTACTGTTCAATTTCATTTAAATACTATGGAACTTTACTTGAACTGTAAGCATGTCTACTTTTCTTGTTCAGTTATATGTTATTACTTGTTGAAGTTTGGTCTATCACTACCTGTCAGTCCATAGGTTGGACTTGTTACTTACTGAGTTGGTGTACTCACGTTACCCCTTGCACCTTGTGTGCAGATCCAGGTGTCTCGGGTCACGGTAGCGGCTGCTGATTATATTGTGCGGACTTTCACTTTAAGATTGCGAGGTAGCTTCTTGGCGGCCGCAGTTCCGCCTTCTCCTTCCCTATCTTCCTCTAGTTTATATGTTGGATATTTTCAGACTGTACTAGTCTTGTTATTTCGAAGAGTTGTGGTAGTTTTTGCTCATGACTAGTGACACCCGAGGTCGGGTTTGTATTTTCTTTCCGCTGGTTTTGGAACTTCTATTTTTATATCACTGGATTTATGTTAAAACATGATGTTCTCTTAAGCTTTTCAATTGGAAATAGAGTAATTGTTAGATGAATGGTTGGCCTAGTTCCACGATAGGCGCCATCACGACTGGGTCGGCTTTTGGGTCGTGACACCACTATATAAAAGAGAGTACAAAATATCGAGAGAACAACCTCACGAAGAGGCAAACACAAGTGACACACTAACACTTGTCCCGGAAAGTTCTCCCCCTAACAATACTCTCAAATCCCACATGGCTACATCGTAGATGCTACTGAATGAGAAGGAAGGATCCTCAATTTATTGAAGTCAAACCTTTTCTTCCAAGAAAAGGGACTAGCCAAATATGAGAGATTTATGTTTCCTTCTAAGAATAGGAAAACCCAACTATATGAGAAATTTATTGCCCTATCCTTCAAGAGATTAGAAAACCAAATATTGTTAGAAAATCAGGACAACACCTAACATATTACCCCCCCTACCCCCTAAAATGGTTCTCGCATAATTAACCTAAGGTTGTGGTTAAAATCTTACAAGGGTTAGTTATATCCATTATCCATCCACATGGTACATACATGAAACATGCATGCATGCTTGTTGAATAGGTCGGTTTGGATCATAAGCATCACAATCGTTGTTACTATCTCCGTGGATGTGACAGTGAAAGAAACTATTTTTACCACAATTTTTTAATATATCCCTTTTGAATATTTTGAAATGTAAATTATTGTACGTACTCTTTATCTTGTTTCTTAATATATTAATTTCATTAAAGCAAACTTAAAGATTTTATGCTTAAAGCACACTGATAATTAGATAGTTCATTATATTTCAAATCGTGTCAAATAAAGTGGTAAGAAGGAAAAAATATTTACGTTTTGCAATAACCTTAATTTCTGTAGTCACATTGCTAATTAAAATTAGAAACTAGTGAATGCAAGTGTACGGATTCTTTTTGACAATATTCTGGAAAACCTCAGTAGAGCCCAGTCTTATATTCGGCTCAATTAGGTATTCAAATTGTGGTGTTAACACCTGCTGATTATGCTCAGATTTTTGGATTTTTACATATATGTATTATTCTACGATCACTTTAACTTTAATCTGCTGAATAATGATGTTTTCTTAACTGACCAAAGATGAGGTGATAAGAGTTGCATCGTGGTCTTTATTAACTTAATATTATGATTATAAATTTAATACCGTTGAGGGATTGTTTTATCCACAAGTGATTTGGTCAGATAGTAAGTTTAAGGTTCTTTGCAAATGGAGTTCAAAATAGTAAAATCTGCAAGGTTGAGAAACTATTGCTTGCTACACAGAGGCGGATCCAGGATTTGAAACCTATGGGTTCCTACCGTAATTTCAAATTAATATGCAATAATACTGGTTCACAGTTACACATTTATAAATATTTAGTAAATTTCTTAATATAAATACAGAATCTACGCAAGAGTTACTGGGTTCTCGGGAACCCGTATTCAATGCTCTGGTTCCGCCCCTGTTGCTACATATATAAGCTAACGTTACACATGCATTTGCTCTTCGGTCATTTTTCGAAAAACGAATATCATTGCAGATCCATATTATTTCTTTCTTAATTAGCTTATCCACTTTTCATTAAAAATAAAAGAGTGCCATATAATATATCAAATGGAACGGAAAGAATACAAATTTTAGACCATGGCTAAGAAGTTACGACTCTAAAATTGTGTGTATGTATATATATATATAAAATCATTGTTTGCTCGGTCAACAATAATAATGACTGATGCATATATTCCTTGAAACTACAGTTTGTCAACAGTAATCATGAGAATTACCAAATTGAGTATCTTCTTGCAGTAATATAGTGCCCGCCAATATATCCAAATGGTATATATCATGCAGGCTTGTTAACAGGTTGGTTTAGATCATAAGCATCAGAATATTAGTTATAATATTTTTATATTTTTTTAAATATTGTTCTGATAAAGAAATTAAGTTCCAAAGTACTCGGGAGGTGGATTATCGTGTACGCAATAGATCAAAACAATTCCAACACTCAAGAGTGAATATCCTTTCATATTAAAAATTTAAGTTTTTAGTACTAATATCTCTTAAACTAAATTACTATCTCTTTATTTCATCTATAGAAAGAGGCATGACTTATGCCTCAATATGATGTATATTTCGCAATTTAATTCGAGCGCATTTACCGCCTTCTTTTGTCACGTGCCTATAATTCTACCATTGTGTAAATTACTATTTTAGTACAATTTTAGTTATATAGGCATACAATTATTCCTTCTATTCAACTCTCAAAGTTTAAAAGTAACCTTTAAAATTACGCAAATTATTGTTGTTTCTGGCAATAAAAATTATTGATGAGGAAAAAGTATTACGGCATGAACAAGGACAAAGTCAGAGAAAAAGTAACAAGAAAGTGTAAAAGAGAAAGAAAAAAAAGAATATAATAAACAAATAGAGAACACTTTTTCCCCCCAGAAACTAATCACTGTCTCCTCATTCAACATGCATGGAAAAAAGTCTAATAAACATAAATGAGCCAAAACGCAAAGAGAGGGCAAATGAAGAGGAGCACAATAGCTTTTGCCATTTTTGATTTATATATCTTCTAAAAATTGTTGTATGATGCATATGTCAAAACCATAAGGACAATTGCTACTCCCTCCGTTTCATATTATATGAGGTAGTTTGACTCGGCACGGAGTTTAAGAAAAAAAAAAAGAAAAAAACTTTTGAAACTTGTGGTCTTAAAAGCTTAAGGGGTAAAAAGTTTGTGGGACCATAACATTTGTGTGGCTATAAAAGCTTCTCATTATGGGTAAATGGGTAAAATGAAAGAGTTTAAAGTTGAATTATTTTCAAATTTAGAAATGTGTCATTTGTTTTGGAACAGACTAGAAAGGAAAGTACCTCATTTAATATGAAACGGAGAGAGTATATACTTTCAATCAATATATTCAGAGAGCAATATAATAAAGCAATCAGAAACTAAAAAAATAGAGGCAACTATATATAAACATATTGTATACTTTTATTCATATCTATATATATGATAATCACGACAAGGCGTGATTACAGAGAGACGACATGGAGCAAGAACGACTATAAAATACTTATAAAAGAGCAGTTGCTGTGCAAAAGCTCTACTAGAACATGAAATAAAAATACTAATTAATTTACTAGTATATCATTATAACCTTTTTACTGGCCAGTAAAGCTAATATTGCATAATATATACCACTTATATATTTAGTTGCGACGACCACGACCACGAGCATCCGCGCAACAAATGAAACCGAGGACTAGTATTTGCACGAATATGATGAGCCAAATTGAAGGGGGGCCAAGATTGGTAGGAACCAAGAACCACATAATAGTGAACAAAACAACAAATCCCAACAACAGAATTACACAGTCCTTACAATCAGGAGCAAGAGTATAAGTGTGGGGTGTTGATGTGTGTTTAAAGTATATATATTTGTATGTATATCGCCTCATATCTTACTTTTGTTTCGTGGATTTAGGATGTGAAATGTGTTGATTTATGTTAATTTGATGTGTTTTTATGTGTAGGAATGATCCGGGAGCAATTGGGGGCGGAATGTGCGAAATTAGAGCCAAAACGGACAAAAACAAGAAAGTTGGACATTTCAGCGCCACAGGTGGCGCCTAGCCCTACATGTGGCGCCAAAAACAGTAACCAAAAAAATGGCAGTGCCGTGGAGGGCGCCCGGCGCTAGCTAGGGCGCCAGTGACGTGAATTTTCTCCAATTTCGTTATTTCGACCCTAGACCTACCCAACACGTATAAAAGCAAGACCAAACTTATTTGTGAAGGGGGGAGACGCCACTTTGGAGGGAGCTAACATATTTTGGAGGAGAATTCACGTGGAGGAACACAACCCATGCTTGGAGGAGGCTTCTAACTAGTTTTTCTTCTCTTCTCTTCCTTTAATTTCATAGTTCATTAGTTCTAGAGTTTTGGGTGCTACATGAACGTTGTAGTTTGAAACTTGAATTGTTCTTATTATTTTATCATATTGGTTTATTTATTCAATCTTGCGCTTAATTATTTGATTGTTTGATCACCAATTAAATACTATCTACGAATCTAGGATTGAACTCGGGAGAGGGAATTCTAGATTGCATATAAGATTGAGTAGAGCAAGATCTTAACTCTGAGGGGGACGGCTTTGCGGTTAGGATAGGAATATACCTAATCGCCTTGCTTGGTTACTATATAGGAATTATAAATGCGTTCTTGTTAATCCTAATTCCATAGGAATATAGGCGTTAGATTAGCTTGAATAGGCGAGTTGTACTTCGGGAGAAGGCTACGAGCAATATTAACCCTGTCAACCAATAAACCAGATAAATTAATTTGACGATTTAAGTGGAAGACTCAACGGGATTGTTAGCTAACCCATAGCTCTAGAATATTCACACACATTGAATTCGTCTCTATAATTCACAAACTTATTTTCTTTAATCTCTTATTTTGTTATTTTAGATTAATTTTAGTTAAAATATTCATACGTTAGGATTCGCTTGACTAGATTAATTGTTTGGTTTAATTTAGTTGATAGTCAATCACAAGTCCCTATGGGTACGATATCTGGACTTACATTCCTATATTACTTGTCGACCACGTATACTTGCGTGTGCGTTTGGGAGCAATGAAGTGGAGGATATGGAAAGCGTGACTCGTATTATGGACATGATGAGGCAAGTAGCCTAGTAACATGACATGATGATGAGGCAAGTAGCCGAGCAACAAGATGAAAATCGAAAGGCTATACAAAGAATTAGTGAAGCAATTATGAGAATGATGGCCGAGGCGGAGGAAGTGGCTGAAGAGAGAGAGTTCCCACCAGAAAATAATTTTGAAGAAGCAGACATAGTGAGCCAATCTTGGCTAGAGGAACAAGCTCAACTGATAAACTCTCATGAGTTTCTCCGTGATGGTCTTTCAAATATGACAGAACAACTAATAGAAGGAAGAACTGAGCTCAGGCAAGAGATAGACCAATTTGGCTCAGATATCCATGACTTGCAGGCTCAATTGAATAAAAAGGTTGAGGCGTCTGATGCCCTACAACTAATTTTTGTGGATACTGGCCAGTTTGTGGAGCCGAAAGAGGAATTCCAACTATTCGACCAAAATATTATTAATAATGCCAAGGTTGACGAAGAGTGCAAAATTGAGGATGTCAAAAATAATGCAATTTTGGAGTTGGAGCGTATTGGACTTCTTTCTAAACACTTTTCAACATTGTGTTTGGTTGGTGACATGGGAATTGATCCGGTCGAGCACATGGACGAGTCAATAGATGAGGAACAAAGTGCTTATATTCTGAAATTTGTGATGCCAAAGAGACAAAACGACATCCCGCACTTAAGGGCCAAGAAGTGCAAGATGCGATATCTATTGCTTGGTTCCTTTATTTTTACACCACCGCCCCAGGAACGTGACAGAAAAATTGATGCAAAATTGGGGGCGCAATTTATATCCTCAAAGTGGAAGGAAAAGTGGTGAAAGTGATAGCGTCGTGCCGCGACGTTAAATCAAGCTCTTGTTGGGAGGCAACCCAGCCTGTATTTTAATTTTTTATTTTTTATTTTTTATATGGGGTCAAGTTTCGTGTTGTTTTTGTTTTGCAGAGTACGGGAAGTCTAAGTGCCCAAAGTTGAAGCTGAGGAGCATGTTTCAGATTAAGTGTGGGGTCGCCCCGACTCTAAAGATTGAGGATCATGTTCGAGCTAGTCCCGAGAGGGCCTCAGGGAGTATTTCTCACCCTTGTTTTAATATTTTTCTCTATGATCATGCATCGAGGTCTATGCATAATATAAGTGTGGGGTGGGGAAACTACTTTCTGAAGTGTAATTGTATAAAACTATTTTTTTATTTAGTTTTTCTTTTAGAACTCGTAGTAGACATAGTCTAGTTCAAAAAAAATGAAAATGAAAAAAAAAATTAAAAAAAGTTCGGACTTTTCCCGACGATGGATCTTTTGGACAATTTTCTTGAGGGATAAAAGTCCGATTAAAAATACCAAAAAGATTTTCTTTTTTTAAGAATAGTTAGGTAGTATTCCTTGGTTCTTTGGGCACCGGTTCTTTTCCAAGGATGTAGCTCGAATCGGGTACTTTATTTTTTTTTTAGGAGTAGCTTAGGAAGGAACTGAGTCGCTCTGAGATACTCATTGATATGGTTGATGCTGGCACATTAGGCTATGACATACATTCTATTTTTCCGTGTATTTGGTTTGAATTGTGAAGCCTAAGTAAAGTAAATAGCCTATTTTGTGACGCCTTTTCTCAGTTGTTTGACTCGTATGCCACATAGTGCAATGTTGCTTAAATTTTTCAATTATGTGTACTTGCTTGACTTGAGAGTTGAACAGAGCCGTCTTCATTGAGTCATGTGCAACGTGTGTGTGAGGATTTTTGGTTTTCTGTGCTATCCTGTGTAGTCTAGAACTTGCCCCGTGTGTTAATCGAAGCGAAATTATAAGTTGTGCTAATTTAGGAGATGATGTAGGCGTTTCTTGCTTGGTCATGGATGTGCTTGTCACATAAAAATAAAATTTTTCGTTGCTAGCCCCTTTGAGCCTATAGACCTTTCTTTTGGCACCCACATTACAAGCCATACCCCTATTTTGTTCTTAATTTGATATTGATTGAACCTTTACCTCATAAGGCACTTAGTCGCTAAAAGAAGTAAGGTTAGAGATTGGGGAGTAGCTTTTGAGTGGAACCATGGAAGGGCCCGTTGGTGCACTAAAGTTGAAATCAAAAGTCACTAGCCGATGAACTTTAATGTATGGAGTGTGTGAAGAAAAGGAAAAAAAAGAGAGAGAAAGGAAAAGAAAAATTGCAAGAAAAGAGGGAAAAAAAATATATGATAGTTCAAATAATGTAGAAAAACACACACATTCAATTCTTATTGATTTGTGCTAGTGCAAATATAGAAGTGCTTAATTGAAAAGAGGGCTATGTTGAATATGGCAAGTGAATTGGTTGAGACTAATATGTGCTTGAATTTTGAATGTAGTGTATTAAAGTGCTTAGGAGGGTTAGTCACTATTTTTAAATATATCTTACCCATCCCTTAGCCTACATTACAACCTTAAAGTCCTAATTGATCCTAGATTTGGCTAGCCTAAATTAGTAGAGATATACACTACGGGCAAGCTTATGGTACAACCACGGGATACATATGAATTCTTTGTGAGAGTTAGCGAATTTTCTTCAATTGTGTGATGTCCTTAATCTATATTCAAAAGCATTTTTGAATGAGTGGACTAATCTATATTCACTCTTTTGTTTGTTGGTGAGGGCACAAGATCTCATGAATGATTGGTAATGTTGTAAACTTTCTTGTTGGGTGAGTGCATGAGTTGAGGGTGCTTAGTGGTTACAAGTCGGCTTTTGAGGTTGGGTGGTGACAAATAGGTTGTTGGAATTGATTGAATTGAAATATTAGACTTAAGCATGCTTAAACGGGAAGAATGTGAAATTTTGTATGTTCATGCTTGTGTGCCGGTATTGATCATAGTCAAGGTATAGTGTATGATTAAAAGTTAAAGTGCTCCCCCATAATTGAGACGTGTACGTGGTTGGGGGTTTATTTGATAGTCCCATTGCTCGAGGACGAGCAAGAGTCTAAGTGTGGGGTGTTGATGTGTGCTTAAAGTATATATATTTGTATGTATATCGCCTCATATCTTACTTTTGTTTCGTGGATTTAGGATGTGAAATGTGTTGATTTATGTTAATTTGATGTGTTTTTATGTGTAGAAATGATCCGGGAGCAATTGGGGGCGAAATGTGCGTAATTAGAGCCAAAACGGACAAAAACAGAAAAGTTGGACATTTCAGCGCCACAGGTGGCGCCTAGCCCTACCTGTGGCGCCAAAAACAGTAACCAAAAAAATGGCAGTGCCGTGGAGGGCGCCTGGCGCTAGCCAGGGCGCCAGTGACGTGAATTTTCTCCAATTCCACCCGGGATACGGTTATTTCGACCCTAGACCTACCCAACACGTATAAAAGCAAGACTAAACTTATTTGTGAAGGGGGGAGACGCCACTTTGGAGGGAGCTAACATATTTTGGAGGAGAATTCACGTGGAGGAACACAACCCACGCTTGGAGGAGGCTTCTAACTAGTTTTTCTTCTCTTCTCTTCCTTTAATTTCATATTTCATTAGTTCTAGAGTTTTGGGTACTACATGAAAGTTGTAGTTTGAAACTTGAATTGTTCTTATTATTTTATCATATTGGTTTATTTATTCAATCTTGCGCTTAATTATTTGATTGCATGATCACCAATTAAATACTATCTACGAATCTAGGATTGAACTCGGGAGAGGGAATGCTAGATTGCATATAAGATTGAGTAGAGCAAGATCTTAACTCTGAGGGGGGCGGATTTGCGGTTAGGATAAGAATATACCTAATCGCCTTGCTTGGTTACTATATAGGAATTATAAATGCGTTCTTGTTAATCCTAATTCCATAAGAATATAGGCGTTAGATTAGCTTGAATAGGCGAGTTGTACTTCGGGAGAGGGCTACGAGCAATATTAACCCTGTCAACCAATAAACTAGATAAATTAATTTGACGATTTAAGTGGAAGACTCAACCGAATCTTTAGCTAACCTATAGCTCTAGAATATTCACTCACATTGAATTCGTCTCTATAATTCGCCAACTTGTTTTCTTTAATCTCTTAATTTGTTATTTTAGATTAATTTAGTTAAATATTCATACGTTAGGATTCGCTTGACTAGATTAATTATTTGGTATAATTTAGTTGATAGTTAATCACAAGTCCCTGTGGGTACGATACCTGGACTTACATTCTTATATTACTTGTCGACCACGTATACTTGCGTGTGCGTTTGGGAGTAATAAGTTTTTGGCACCGTTGCCGGGGACTTATAAATTAACTATTCTACTAGATTGGATTTTTAGCTTTTGCCTATTCAAGTTTTTATTTTTTATTTTTATCTTAGTTTAGATATTTTATTATGTTTGTTGACATGGCATCTTATGCCCATTCCTCCTTTGATGACTTCCAGTAGAGAAAGCCTAAATTTTTCGATGTGGATTGAAAGGAAGTTGGGGATGGACATAGATCCTTCCGCCTATCCGGAGTGTTGGAAATATAGCAATGTTTTTTATATTTTTTATTTCCCGATCATTGGAAGCAATCTTCACTGGCACAAGGATCTCCTCACAGCAACCTCTACTACGATAGAAACCGACAATGAGTTTACGAAGGCTGAGAGTCGTGCGGGATAGGCTAATCACTAGACTGCTCTGGAATAGGTTAATCGCTGTGGGCCGGCCATCCTGGTGAAGAACGCACCATGGCGTTACTTCGTCGTGCCTATTATTGGCCTCAAATGGCCGATGATGTCACTCAGTATGTGAAGACTTGTCTAGTATGCCAGAAGAACAAGTCGGACCGCTTGACACAAGCGGGACTCTTGGAACCACTTGCTGTCCCAAAGAGACCTTGGGAAAGCGTTTCCCTGGATTTCATCACCGGATTGCCCAAGGTCGGAGATCTCACAACCATCTTAGTTGTGGTGGACCGGTTCTCTAAGTATGCCACCTTTATTGCAGCCCCACAATATATATCGGCAGAAGATACAGCTCGACTCTTCTTCTCTCATGTCGTCAAATATTGGGGCCTGCCCAAAGACATTGTTAGTGACCGCGACTCACGCTTCACTAGCAACTTTTGGACCCAACTCTTCAAGTGCCTTGGGTCAAAATTGAGTCACAGCTCAAGTTTTCATCCGCAATCTGATGGCCAGACGGAGCGGTTCAATGGTATGTTGGAGGAATACCTCCGCCACTTTGTAACCGGATCGCAGAAGAATTGGGTGAAGCTTCTGGATGCTGCTCAACTGTGTTTCAATTCACAAAAGAGCTCTAGTACCAACAAAAGCGCTTTTGAAATTGTTACCGGACAGCAACCGCTACTCCCACACACTGTGAATGCACCAAACATAGCTAAATCTCCTCGAGCTACCAGCTTCTCAAAAGAGTGGAGGCGGAATTTGGAGATAGTGCGGAGCTATCTTGTCAAAGCCCAAAAGCGGATGAAGAGGCATGCTGATCAGAATCGTCGCTTTGTTGAATATCAAGTAGGAGACAAAGTGATGGTCAAAATTCCAAAGCGGTACTTATTTGCAGGGGTCCATGACCCTCGCCTATTGCAAAAATACATTGGACCATTGTCCATTGAGAAGCGTATTGGGAAGGTTGCATACCGGGTGGATACCCCAGCTTGGTGGAAAATTCATCCTGTCTTCCATGTCAGTCTCCTGAAACCTTTTCGGGAAGACACGGAGGATCCTTCGAGGAGCCAGCTCACAATACCCAGTATTCGAGGTCCCAATTCAACCGGGAAAAGGCGTGTTGAAGCTATCCTTGATGACAGAGTGATTCATGCCTCAAGGAAAGATCACCAAGAATTTTTGGTGAAATGGCAGGACTGTGATGCAAAAGAGAATACTTGGGAGAGGGGAACAAACCTCAAAGCCTACAAGAGCCTCATTGAAGATTATTTTGCAAGGAAGGCGCCGAGGACGTCGCCAACTCAGGTGGGGGAGAATGTCATGGGCGGCTTTCCAGCCATGCCCCATGACCCCTTGGGCGCGCCCCGTGGCGTCCTAGCGAACCTCCCAATGCCTAGCGCCACGGACGGCCCCGTGGTCTTGGCCGCGCCAAGTGACAAGCGCGCAGGTGCCTCTGTCGCCCCACCGATATCCCTCGCGCGCGCCATGCCGCAGGCAGAAGCCAACAGCGCCGCGCGCGCAGACCGTGATGCCAAAGACACTGCTGCTGACAACGGACCTGCTGCTGCCTTATAGAAAACTAAGTCATTTTCATTGTAAATATAGAGTAGTTTATTTCATGCACTTCCATTATGTTTCTCTAGCTTAATTAGGTCTACTCCTGTAACTTTGGTTTATTTTTTTTAAGTACTATTAGGGGGGATCAAGCAATCAAAACTTTCTAGCAAGCAAGCAATTCTCTGTACTGGTGTCTCTCCCCCTCGACACCGCGTGGCTTTTCTGTAATAGCTTTCATTAATGCAATCAAGCTTTCTTTCATTCTGAATTCTCATTTCTGTTCTCTCAATTTCTCTTGACATTGGTTTTCCCGTACGGCACTGACAATCTCGTCTAGCGTACGGAGGGGACCTCAGTTGGCGGACAGCAACTGGACTGACATCAGTTGCCTAGCCGTACGTCGCCCTTCCAAGGAATCTCAGGAAGGCGCCGCGTATCAGTAATCATGACTGAGCATATACTCCTGAAAGTTACACTTGGTCCACAGTAATAATGAGAATTATTCTTCTAGCTCCTAGAAAAACATATATAGGATAATAGGAGTTACATAATTAAATTTTAATTAAATCCACATGGCGCATATGCATGTATGCTTGTTGAACAGGATGGTTTATATCATAAGCATCACAATTTTTGTTACAATATATTTATATTTTGAAATATTTTTCTGAATTCTGATAATGCATATATGCAATGGATCATTAAAATCCGTTTAGCTGCCGGTCTACAGTATCTTTTCAGGCTTTCACATTAAAACTTCAACTTTTTAACTTAATTACTATCTCTTTATTTACCGCATTTGATTGTCACGTGTCTGTAAGCTATATATGTACAATGAATTAGTTTTCTACCATTATGTACATTATATTATAAAAACCTTTTATTATAATATAAAAACTAATTCATTGTACATTATATTAAAAAGTAATCTAAAAGCAAACACAATGAGACCGAGAAATATAGAGTGAAATAATTAAAGCAATAACCTTAATTTTTGTACTTGCACTCGATAGCTGTTGCATATTAAGATATTTTTTACGCCCTTTTACTTGTTCGGTTTGCATTTTACACTCTCCTTAAGGAAACATCAAAATTTTCTGCTAGACTATCTTTATAAATGGTACTTTATAACTCTATAAATTTATTGCTAGAACTCCAATTAGTTTGACAAATTGATTATTTAATGATAAGAATAATATTGGAATAAAATAATTAATTATCTTTTAACTTGCTGCAATGGACAAATAAAATGAAAATCTATTTTTAGTTCACTTCAGAATAGAGAAGTAAGAAACTAGAGACTCTAATTTCTATTATTGACAATATTCTACCCAATCTCAAAATTGACAGTTTACTTAATTCCCGCGTTTTTTACGCGGTAATATATGCAGTCCATGCGATAACGACTTGGTTTAAAAAAGAAAAAAAATAAATGAAAGAGGTATATGGAAAGGACGTAGGGAGAAACAAGTTCGAGATTAACCGGCTCGAGATTATTGATACTAATGAATCAGTATACGGGAAAAATCGGGGCAAATAAACACCCTGATTTTTTGGTGGGGCAAACGAAATAAGGATATGACTATATGAGATCAGAAGTCTTCTGTCCATTTACAAAAAAATGACTAAAAACTTCTTTTCCGCACCAATTGCTGCTTAAGTTGGAATCAAGGACCTAACCAATCCAACCATACACGCAAGAGACAACTTGTCAAAGATTCAATTCCTGTTCAACAACACGTCCAAGACTCCAAGTACATAGCAAGCACGCAAATTAAAGAAACAGAAAGGCTTTAAACAACAATATAAAAGGAAATAGAAAGGCCTTAAACAACCTCTTGCAGAAATGCAGGGTAAGGCTGCATACAATAGGCCCTTGTGGTCTGATCCTTTCTCGGATCCCGCACATAACGGGAAGTTAATGCACCGAAATGCCTTTAGAAAGACTTTAAACAACAATATAAAATCTCACAGATGTATATATAAATGCATGCACCAACATCCATTTTCAATTACCATCGGTTGTGCTAATTTCCAAAACCAGAGCCTACAACACAGTGCGGAACCACAGCCAAGGAAGGGGGTTAAATTGAATATCCTTCTATTGGAAAATCTTACTGCACAAATAGGGCTAACAATTTTTTCGTATATGTGAAAATGTTTGAATCCCCTTGACATAAGGAAGTAGTTCAGGAATCGCTTTAGGTTGCAACTTACAAGTGTTATTGAATCCTCTGTTGGTATTACTGTGTTCAAAATCAGAAAATCAGAGCAGCAAACAAACGTTAGTTCAATAAACAAAACGTAAAATAATTCCGAGCCCACTGAATGCACAGTGTGTCCTTAAGGAATTTAATCCCCTCACTGTTGCCCAAGGTATACGGATTAATTCCTCCCATAATAGAACGGAATAACTATTCTGTGATAGCGGCACTTCAAATCACAGAACTTCAGCGAACTCAACAAACGGAGCAAATCACACTTGACACTTATGTTTATTTAGAAAATAATGCAACAATGTATAAAAGAGGGGAGAAGATTTCAGATTTTCCATGTCTGATTTCATGTCTTAAAAATGAGGCCAAGCCTCTAAATTTATAGACAAAGGAAGGGTAATATGGAGAGGTGCAATCTAAAAGGTGCCTCTTCCGTTTCCCATTCACACCCCTTAATAAAAACGCAACAATTCCCTACATGAATGGGGAATGGTCATATGAGGAAAAACATGCATGAAAATACTGTGTAATTCACAAATAAGGATTAATCGCATCTGGATAAGTAGGTTTCCTTTTGAACTTTTCGTAGTGAACTTATGTCGGATATACTCGGTCAATCGGTAGATTTGATATCTTTGAACTTTGGTGTATACCTAGACAACCATACGTCACACAATTAACCCTTAACCGTCTTTGGTTCTCACGGCTGTGTTCGTTTCAACCATGAACACCGCCTGGTTTCATGAGTGCTTAGAGAATGGGCCTTTACTTTCATTCCCCTTAAAGCGGCTTACACTTAACACTCACATAGGTGATTTCTAAACGTGTAATCCTATAGACACACAATCTAGTCATATCCTGCCAGACTTAGAAAATCATTAAAAAGTTTTAAGCTTTATTGACTCATCAAAAAGCCTTAATGCTTTACCTTGATTTCTGAACATTTCTTCATCACGAGAATGGGTTGAGTTATTTGACAATGTTGAACCGTCATTCATAACTTTGTTTGATCTCTTTGAACTTAGCTCTTGGGATCTCCAGTCTGCTAGGTAGAGTTACCGCCATGATGACTTGTCCTAGGCCTTAGCCCCATTCCCTTCAATGATATTTCAACTGCCTCTGTAGATAGGCCTTTTGTAAGTGGATCCGACACGTTATCTCTTGACTTTACGTAGTCAATCGTGATAACACCACTAGAGAGTAGTTGTCTAACGGTATTGTGTCTCCGTTGAACGTGACGAGATTTTCCGTTATACATAATGCTCCCTGCCCTGCCTATTGCCGCTTGCCTATCACAATGTATACATATAGGTGCCAAAAGTTTGGGCCAAAATGGAATATCTTCCAAGAAATTTCGGAGCCATTCAACTTCTTCACCGGCCTTGTCTAAGGCTATAAACTCAGCCTCCACTGTAGAGTGGTCAATACACATTTGTTTGGACGATTTCCAAGACATCACCGACTGTTTAGAATCGGTTGAACCGGTGATCTAATTTGCATCACTATACCCCTATATTATCGCGGGATACTTATTATAGTGAAAGCATAATTTGGAGTATATTTCAAATACTTCAAAACTCGTTTCATTGTCATGAAAGTTCACTGCAAACTTTCTTATGTCATAGACTAATACGTCTCGACTTTTGATTGCATATCAGATTATTGACTACACTTAATGTAGTAATAGTTTATTATAACAACAGCCGGAATGATTGGCATCAGTTGTGGCCACAACCTTTTAATATATAACACATTTCGCAATCATTCCGCCATTTTCAAGCATTTGTATGCTATTCATTCATACGTCTATATGATATGCAAATTATAGCACCTTCATTCATGAAACAAATCCAACTTGCAATAGATTTTGATCATGTTCATCGGTTGGTTCACCTCATTATAGACCAACATATTAATACGTTCGTTCATGAACGGTCATGTTTATACAAAACATACAAACACATCTTTCTATGAAAATTCACAACCTTCAAAGTGACATCATTCATAAAAGAACTAAACAATATAAATTTTCAATAAAGAAAATGATCTTTCGAGAAAGGCACGTGACCAACTTCCGAATTAGTAGTTTCATCAACTAGTCCTCATTAAGACTAAACAGTTGATGAATTTACCAACTACCATATCAATGGGGTTCAAAAATTATATTACTTAGACATTACGTCTAACATTGGCTTTTGTCATGCATAAGCTAAAAGCCCCCACATTTTAAATATTTTATCAACATATCATCTACATATAATCAAATAATGACTATATGACTTAAAGTATTCTTAGTGTAAACACAATTATTTACACTCATTAATATTTGAAACCATTTGACAATATTATTTGGTCAAATCTCGCATGCCATCGTTTCGGTGCTTGCCTTAGTCTATAAAGTGACTTAACAAGTCGACACACCTTCTTTTCTTTTTCAGGAACCACAAATTTTCAGGTTGTTCCATTTAGATTTCTTCATCCAAATATCCATTTAAGAAGGTTATCTTTACGCCCATCTGATGGATTTCAAGGCCATACACGACGGCTAATGCTATTACCATCCGAATAGATGTAATTCTCGTTACCGTAAGCATATGTCAAAGTAATCAAGACCTTCTCATCGTCTTAATCCTTAATCAATCTTGCCTTATATTTGTCAATAATACCATCAGCTTTTATTTTCCTTTTGAAAATCCACTTAGAATCCAAAGGTTTATTTCCTGGAGGAAGATCAACCATTTTCCCAAGAATGATTACTTAATATGGATTCTATCTTACTATTGACAACTTCTTTCCGTGGAAGACAACTTCTTCCAAAGTTTGAAGCTCACTTTCTAACAAGAATGTCAGAAAATCTGGTCCAAAGGAAGTAGTTGTCTTTTGACGTTTACTACGTCTTGGATTCACCTCATTAGGTGTACTTTCCTTTTCTTCTTCCCGAGGTCGCTTAGATATTTCACAAGATGACTCACATTTCTTTTATACGGATAAATATTCTCAAAGAATTCAGCATTATCTGATACGATTACCGTATTAATATGAATGTCGGGATTTTCTGATTTATGAATCAGAAAACGATATGCCTTACTAGTTGTTGCATATTGTGACGACCCAAAGGGTCATCACCTGTTTTCTTACTCATTCCGTGCTTCCGAGGCCTTGAAAACCTCATTTAGGGTTGCCTCGATTTGCATGCGCAGTCCGGGCGCGTAGCCGGAAAGCTTAAATATGAATTTTGTGAGAAAAATGCTAAATTTTGATATTAATTTGAATAAATTTGACTTCGGTCAATATTTTGGGTAAACGGACCCGGACCCGTGATTTGACAGTCCCGGAGGGTCCGTATGGGACTTGGGCGTATGCCCGGAATCGAATTCCGAGGTCCCAGGCCCGAGAAATGAATTTTTGTGTGAAATTGTTTTTTGGAAATAATTATGGAAATTGGAAATGAAATTTTCTTAAAAGACTATGGTATCGGGCCCGTATTTTGGTTCCGGCGCCCGGTACAAGTCTTATATGTGGTTTAAGCACTTTATGAAAAGTTTGGTTGAAAACGGACGTCGTTTGACGTGTTTCAGACTTAAAATGGAAAATTGATGTTTTATGAAAAGTTGGAAGAAATCATGAGTTTTGAGGCTTGATCTGTTGTTTTTGATGTTATTTTGGCGATTTGATCGCACGGATGAGTCCGTAGGATGTTTTTGAGGTTGTGTGCATATTTGGTTTGGAGCCCCGAGGGCTCGGGTGAGTTTTGGATAGGCGTCGGAGTGCATTTTTAACTTAGGAAAAAAATCTGGTATTTTGCTTCTGTGATCTTCGCATTTGCGAAGATGAGTCTCGCAATTGCGAGCTCGCAAATGCGACGCCTTGGGTCTGGGCATAGGATCGCAAATGCGAAGGGAGGCTGATCGCAAATGCGATCTTGTGTTCGCAAATGCGAAAACTGACAATCCAGTAAGGGTTCGCAAATGTGAACCCAGCTTCGCATTTCCTACAAATGGTCAAGGTTCGCAATTGCGAACCCCAGTTCGCAATTCCCATATCTACATCCTAGCAATTTTTATACTTAGTCGTTTTTGAGTCATTTTTCACCCCATTTTCAAAATACAACTCCTTTGGGAGATTTTTCAAGAACAAGTTTCATTCCAAATCAATTGTAAGTCGATTTTTACTCAATTCTTTCGATCATTAAGATCATTTAACATGTTTTCAACTTAAAATCAATGGTTTTCATGGGTGAAATTGGGGATTTTAGGTAGAACCTAGGTTTTCTATAAATTGGGGATTTGGACCTCAATTTGAGGTCCGATTTTAAAACAAATTGCATATTTGAGTTCGTGGGGGAATGGGTAACCGGGTTTTGGTTCGAACCTCGGGTTTTGACCACGTGGGCCCGGGGGCAATTTTGGAATTTTTGGGGAAAACTTTGGGAAATTCATTTTTTATGCATTCAAATTGATTCATTTAGTGTTTATTAATGTAATTAAGTAATTTGTGGCTAGATTCGAGCGAATTGGAGGTGGAATTACGGGGTAAAGCCATAGTTGAGCCTTGAGTTGAGTTCAAGTCATCGAGGTAAGTGTTTGGTTTAACCCTAGCTTGAGGGAATAGGAGTTGAGTCTTATTTGATGCTTGCTAATTATCGAGTACGATGTATAGGCATGGTGACGAGTATCTATACATTGGTGTCTAGCATGACCGTGAGTCCTTATTTTGCTAATAGTTTGGTTGTTGATATGCCTTCCATGCTTAATTGATGACTCCTATATGTTGTAAAGACCTTGTGAAAGAAATTGTGATCTTGAAACTTAGTGGAGCATTGGCTCAGGTTGAAATACAAATTGCGAAGGTTTATGAGATAAGTAACTCTTTGGAGCATTGGCTCAAGTGATAATGTGAACTATGAGACGAAAGTGAAAGAAAGAAAAGAGTAATGATTTATTCCCTTGCCGGGATGTTGTTGGTTATTGATGTTGTACCCTTGCCGGGTCTTTAAATTGTTGTTGTGTACCCTTGCAGGGACTTCTATTCTTGTGGTATTATTTTCCCTTGCCCTTGTTTGTGATTGTTGATTGGGTGAGGAAGAGTGTTAAAGCACGAAGGGTGATGCCGTGCGGTGAATGATGTATATGGATCGGGTCGCGCGCCGCAACAATGTTAAATGATATTTATGGATCGGGTTGCACGCTGCAATAATTATATTTATGGATCGGGTTGCACGCCGCAACAATGACATTTACGGATCGGGTTGCACGCCGCAACAATGTTGTTATATGTTGGGATCGGGTTGCGCGCCGCAACAATCATTGATACTAGTGTGTATATTTTTGGGTATTGGTTTCTTGTCCGCTGTAAATTCCAAGCTGCCCTTAGATAGTTATTCTGGATTTACTATTAATACTATTATCTCCCCACAGCATGTCCCCCCCCCTCCCATATTGTTTACTTGACTTGTATTTTCGATTCCGCTGTATATATATATATATATAATTGTACAGGTTTATGTGGTAGTCCAGTCTAGCCTCGTCACTACTTCGCCGGGGTTAGGCTAGACACTTGCCAGCACATGGGGTCGGTTGTGCTGATGCTACACTCTGTGCTATTTGCACAGGTCCAGGTTTCGAGCAGCAGCAGCAGCAGCATTAGTACGAGAGCAAACCTTCAATGCGGTGAGACCCGAGGTAGCCTTACAGGCGTCTGCAGGCCCAGCGTCTCCCTTATTCTCTCTTTTTAGCATGTTGCCTTATTGTATTCGAGACAAACAGCTTATGTTTTCTTTCAGACGTTTGTGTTTAGTATTTCTTAGCAGTTCGTGAGTATTGTGACACCAGTCTTTGGTAGAGGATTGACTATTCCGCATGTTGATTCAGTTTCTATAATTCAGACTTCCGCTACTATTTAATTTCATAGTTTTTATATTGTTTCCATGAATTGTTACAAGGGATTATGTTGCAAACGGAAAGTAATTAAAATTTTGGCCTGCCTAGCTTCTACGAGTAGGCGCCATCACGACTCCCGAGGGTGGGAAATCCGGGTCGTGACAAGTTGGTATAAGAGCGCTAGGTTACATAGGTCTCACAACTCACGGACAAACTTGGTAGAGTCTGAGGGATCGGTACGGAGACGTCTGTATTTATCCCCAGAGGCTACAGAGTTAGGAAAAGTTTCACATTTGTTCCTTCTAGTCGTGCGGTTCTATTTCTCAATGCTAATTGGATTTCTACTCTGTTCTTTCGCAGATGGCAAGAACACGCGCTTCTTCATCTACCGATCAGCAGTCCAAGCCCCAGGTAGCTCCCGCTAGGGGCAGAGGGCGAGGACGAGGCCGAGGTAGGGGCAGAGCTCAGCCCTAAGCAGCAGCACCAGCTGCGGAGCCTCAGGTTGACTTTGAGGAGGAGGTTCAAGCCCCAGCCGCAGCAGTACCGGTGGGCCCAGCTCAGGTCCCAGAGGGGTTTATTGCTACCCCAGTTCTTCAAGACGCTTTGGTCCGGTTGGTGGGCCTCATGGAGAGTGTCACCCGAGCATGATTGCTTCCTGTAGCACCAGCCACCTCTCAGGCTGGAGGAGGAGCCCAAACTCCTGCTACACGTACCCCGGAGCAGGTAGCTCCCCAGGGTCAGATTCCAGTGGTTCAGCCAGCTATGGCAGTTCAGCCAGGGGTAGTTGCTCAGACCGGCGATGGAGCGGCTATGTCCGCAGATGCTTTGTGGAGGCTGGATAGGTTCACCAAGCTCTTCACTACTACATTCAGCGGTGCTTCTTCTGAGGACCCCCAGGATTTCTTATATAGCTGCCACGAGGTTCTTCGGAACATGGGCATCGTGGAGTCCAATGGAGTTGATTTTGCTGCATTTCGCCTATCTGGATCCGCCAAGACTTGGTGGAGGGATTTCTGTTTAGCTAGACCAGCCGGGTCGCCGTCTTTGACTTGGGATCAGTTTTCAGAGTTGTTTTTGGAGAAGTTTCTCCCTGTTACTCAGAAGGATGCTTATCGGAGGCAGTTTGAGCGCCTCCAGCAGGGTTCTATGACGGTCACTCAGTATGAGACTAGGTTCATTGATCTAGCTCGCCATGCTCTTGTCATACTTCCTACTGAGAGAGAGAGAGGGTGAGGAGATTTATTGATGGTTTGATTTAGCCGATTCGTCTCCAGATGGCTAGGGAGACTGGTAGTGAGATCAGCTTTCAGGAGGCGGCCAATGTGGCCTGCAGAGTTGAGATGGTTTTGTCACAGGGAGGTGGTCACGGGGGAGACAAGAGAGCCCGTCATTCCGGCAGATTTAGTCGTACCTCGTCTGGAGGTAGAGATTCATATGGTAGAGGCCATCCTCCTAGGCCCTTTCAGTCAGCTCTCCTGGTTTCTCACGGTGCATCAGGTGCCGTGGTTCTCAGGCATACTATTCTGATCAGCAATCATTCAGTGCACCGTCAGCTCCTATCAGCGCACCGCCACTTCAGAGTTTCCGTGGAGGTCATTCAGGTCGCCAGGGCCAGCCACAGTTTTCTCAGCCACAGCGTTCGGAGGGATGTTATGAGTGTGGTGAGTATGGTCACATCAGGAGGGCTTGCCCGAGATTGAGGGCTACTCAGTCGCAGCAGCAGGGTCCCCGTCCTATGATTCAGGCACCAGATTCTCCGCAGCCAGCTAGAGGTGGAGGTAGAGGTGCCAGAGGTGGAGGTAGTTGTCATAGAGGTGGAGCTCAGACCGCTAGAGGTGGAGGCCAGCCAGCAGCAGGCCGTTCCAGGGAGGTAGATCAGAGTGGTGGGGCCCAGCCCCAATGTTATGCTCTTCAGGCTAGGCCCGAGGCAGAGGCTTCAGATGCAGTCATTACAGGTACGGTTCTGGTTTGTGGTAGAGATGCTTCAGTGTTGTTTGATCTGGGGTCTACGTATTCGTATGTGTCATCCTATTTTGCCCCGTATTTGATCATGCCTAGTGATGCATTGGGTATTCCTATTTATGTGTCTACGCCGGTGGGTGATTCCATCGTGGTCGATCGAGTCCATCGCTCTTATGTTGTGGTGATTGGGGGTCTGAGACTCGTGTAGATCTGTTGCTTTTAGATATGGTAGACTTTGATATCATATTGGGGATGGACTGGTTATCACCCTATCACGCTATCTTGGACTGCCATGCCAAGACCGTGACCTTAGCTTTGCCGGGTATGCCTCGTTTAGAGTGGAGAGGGACTCCAGGTCATTCTACCCGTAGTGTCATATCGTATGGTGAAGGCTCGGCGTATGGTCGAGAAGGGTTGTTTGGCTTATTTAGCTTATGTTCGGGATTCCAGTGCTGAGGTTCCCCCTATCGATTCTGTGCCCGTTGTTCGTGATTTTCCTGATGTTTTTCCTTCAGACCTGCCGGGTATGCCACCCGACAGGGATATTGATTTCTGCATCGATCTAGCTCCGGGCACTTAGCCCATTTCTATTCTGCCATATCGTATGGCCCCGCCGGAGTTGAAAGAGTTAAAAGAACAGTTGCAGGATTTGCTTGAGAAGGGTTTCATTAGACCCAGTGTCTCACCTTGGGGTGCGCCGATATTATTTGTTAAGAAGAAGAATGGGTCAATGAGAATGTGTATTGATTACCGGCAATTGAACAAGGTAATGGTCAAGAATAAGTATCCACTACCGAGGATTGATGATTTGTTCGACCAGCTTCAGGGTGCCAGGGTATTTTCCAAGATTGACTTGCGATCTGGCTACCATCAGTTGAGGATTAGGGCATCCGATGTCCCTAAGACAGCTTTTCGTACTCGGTATGGGCATTATGAGTTCTTGGTCATGTCATTTGGGTTAACCAATGCCCCAGCGGAGTTTATGGAGTTGATGAACCGAGTGTTCAGGCCATATTTGGACATGTTCGTGATAGTGTTTATTGATGATATATTGATATATTCCCGCAGCCAGGAGGAGCACGAGCAGCACCTTAGAGTGGTTCTTCAGACTCTGAGGGATAGTCAGTTATATGCCAAGTTCTCCAAATGTGAGTTCTGGCTGAGTTCAGTTGCATTTCTGGGTCATGTTGTATCAGCTGAGGGTATTCAGGTGGACCCAAAGAAGATAGAGGCAGTCAAGAACTGGCCTAGACCAGCATCAGCTATAGAGATTTGGAGTTTCTTGGGGTTGGTAGGCTACTACAGACGGTTCGTGGAGGGATTTTCATCTATTGCAGCCCCGATGACCAGATTGACCCAGAAGGGTGCCCAGTTCAGATAGTCGGATGAGTGTGAGGCGAGCTTTCAGAAGCTCAAGACAGCTCTGACTACGGCACCGGTGTTGGTTTTGCCCACAGGTTCAGGGCCCTATACAGTTTATTGTGATGCTTCCCGTATTGGGCTTGGTGCGGTGTTGATGCAGGATGGCAAGGTCATTGCCTATGCTTCGAGGCAGTTGAAGATTCATGAGAAGAACTATCCAGTGCATGATTTAGAGTTGGCAGCCATAGTTCACGCCTTGAAGATTTGGAGGCATTATCTGTATGGCGTGGCGTGTGAGGTGTTCACTGATCACAAGAGTCTTCATTACTTGTTCAAGCAAAAGGAGTTGAATTTGAGGCAGAGGAGATGGTTGGAGTTGTTGAAGGATTATGATGTCAGCATTTTATATCATCCGGGGAAGGCCAATGTGGTGGCCGATGCTTTGAGTAGGAAGTCAGCCAGTATGGGCAGCCTTGCTTATATTCCGGTCAGTCAGAGGCCGTTTGCTTTGGATGTTCAGGCTTTGGCCAATCGATTTGTGAGGCTGGATATTTCTGAGCCTAGCCGAGNCGTTCGAGGACGAACGGTTGTTTTATAGAGGTGGAGAATGTGACGACCCAAAGGTTCATCACCAGTTTTCTTACTCATTCCGTGCTTCCGAGGTCTTGAAAACCTCATTTAGGGTTGCCTCGATTTGCGTGCGCGGTCCGGGCGCGTAGCCGGAAAGCTTAATATGAATTCTGTGAGAAAAATGTTAAATTTTGAAATTAATTTGAATAAATTTGACTTCGGTCAACATTTTGGGTAAACGGATCCGGACCCGTGAATTGACGGTCCCGGAGGGTCCGTAGGAAAATATGGGACTTGGACGTATGCCCGAAATCGAATTCCGAGGTCCCAGACCCGAGAAATGAATTTTTGTGTGAAATTATTTTCTGGAAATAATTATGGAAATTGGAAATGAAATTTGCTTAAAAGACTATGGTATCGGACCCGTATTTTGGTTCCGGCACCCGGTACAAGTCTTATATGTGGTTTAAGCACTTTCTGTAAAGTTTGGTTGAAAACGGACGTCGTTTGACGTGTTTCGGACTTAAAATGGAAAATTGATGTTTTATGAAAAGTTGGAAGAAATCATGAGTTTTGAGGCTTGATCCATGTTTTTTATGTTATTTTGGCGATTTGATCGCACGGATGAGTCCGTAGGATGTTTTTGAGGTTGCGTGCATATTTGGTTTGAAGCCCCGAGGGCTCGGGTGAGTTTTGGATAGGCGTCGGAGTGCATTTTTAACTTAGGAAAAAATATGGTATTTTGCTTCTGTGATCTTCGCATTTGCGAAGATGAGTCTCGCAATTGCGAGCTCGCAAATGCGAGCTTTTAGTCGCAAATGCGACGCCTTGGGTCTGGGCATAGGATTGCAAATGCGATCCATTTGCTCGCAAATGCAAAGGGAGGCTGATCGCAAATGCGATCTTGTGTTCGCAAATGCGAAAAGTGGAAATCCAGTAAGGGTTCGCAAATGCAAACCCAGCTTCGCATTTCCCACAAATGGTTGGGGTTCGCAATTGCGAAACCCCAGTTCGCAATTCCCATATCTGCAGCCCAGCAATTATACTTAGTCGTTTTTGAGTCATTTTTCACCCCATTTTCAAAACATAACTCTTTTGGGCGATTTTTCAAGAACAAGTTTCATTCCAAATCAATTGTAAGTCGATTTTTACTCAATTCTTTCAATCATTAACATCATTTAACATGTTTTCAACTTAAAATCAATGGTTTTCATAGGTGAAATTGGGGATTTTGGGTAGAACCTAGATTTTCTATAAATTGGGGATTTGGACCTCAATTTGAGGTCCGATTTTAAAACAAATTGCATATTTGAGTTCGTGGGGGAATGGGTAACCGGGTTTTGGTTCGAACCTCGGGTTTTGACCACGTGGGCCCGGGGGCAATTTTGGAATTTTTGGGAAAAACTTTGGGAAATTCATTTTTTATGCATTCAAAATGATTCATTTAGTGTTTATTAATGTAATTAAGTAATTTGTGGCTAGATTCGAGCGGATTGGAGGTGGAATTACAGGGTAAAGCCATAGTTGAGGCTTGAGTTAAGTTCAAGGCATCGAGGTAAGTGTTTGGTTTAACCCTAGCTTGAGGCAATAGGAGTTGAGTCTTATTTGATCTTTGCTAATTGTCGAGTACGATGTATAGGCATGGTGACGAGTATCTATACATTGGTGTCTAGCATGACCGTGAGTCCTTATTTTGCGAATAGTTTGGTTGTTGATATGCCTTCCATGCTTAATTGATGACTCCTATATGTTGTAAAGACCTTGTGAAAGAAATTGTGATCTTGAAACTTAGTGGAGCATAGGCTCGGGTTGAAATACAAATTGCGAAGGTTTATGAGATAAGTAACTCTTTGGAGCATTGGCTCAAGTGATGATGTGAACTATGAGACGAAAAGTGAAAAGAAAGAAAAGAGT
>NW_017671636.1:44798-51512 GCF_001879085.1 Nicotiana attenuata | reverse complement strand
AGGGGTCCTCAGCCTTGGTTTGACCAGCGCGGCCGCGCACCTAGTTTGTGCGGTCCGAGCTGGGAGATTCAGAGAAGGCCCCAGGTGCAAGACGCCAGCGCGGCCGCGCACCAAAATCGTGCGGTCCGCGCTGGGTAGGTTCAGAGATCTATTTTTCCCTCCCTTCCTCGGCGCGGCCGCGGGGCATTTTTGCGCGGTCCGCGCCAGTCCTTCAGCAAAGTATATAAATCTGAGATTTTCTGTCATTTTGCACTTTTTCAAAACCCAAAACATAAGAGGCGATTTTCCAAACGATTCTTCTCCTTCAAAACGATTGGTAAGTGATTTCTAACTTATTTTCTTTGCTTCTTAACATCTTTAAACATAATTTCAACTTCAAAACAAAGATTTTAATGGGGGAATTTGGGAATTTAGGATAGAACTAGGGTTTTCAAATTTGGGGGTTTTGGACCTCAATTTGAGGTCCGATTCCAAAATAACTTATATATCTGAGTTCATGGGGGAATGGGTAGTCGGGTTTTGGTTCGAACCTCGGGTTTTGACCACGTGGGCCCGGGGGCGTTTTGGGAATTTTTGGGCAAAACTTTGGAAAATTCATTCTTATGCCTTCAAATTGGTTTAACTAGCATTTGTTGATACATTTGAGTAATTTGTGACTAGGTTCGAACGGTCTTGAGGTGAATTCGAAGGGTAAAGCTATACTAGAGGCTTGAGTTGAGTTTGGAGCTTTCGAGGTAAGTGTTTGGTTTAACCCTAGCTTGAGGGAATAGGAGTCGAGTCTTGTTTGCTAATTGCTAAATGATCGAGTACGGTGTATAGGCATGGTGACGAGTTCCTATACATTGGGGTCTAGTATGATCGTGAGTCCTTATATGTAAGTTGTTTGGATATTGTTATGCCTTCCATGTCATTGATGGCTTCTATACGTGGTAACACATATTGGGAATGATATTGTGATTGTAGAACTTCGTGGAGCATTGGCTCGGTCTGAAATACAAATGGTGAGGACATGCGAAATGAGAAATGCCTTAGAGCTTGACACCAGTGCTAAGGAGAGTTAGGATATAAAAATGAGAGAAAAAGAGAAATAACGATTTACTCTTGCATGGTTGTCATTGGTTGGTTGTGTACCCTTGTTGGGATTTTTTTCCAAATACTTGTTTACTCCCTCGCCCTTTATTTGTGAGTGTTGCTTGGGCAAGGTTGAGAGTTATAATTGTGGATCGGGTTGCACGCCGCAACAATGTTATATGTGGATCGGGTTGCACGCCGCAACAGTGTTATATGTGGATCGGGTTGCACGCCGCAACAGTGTTATATGTGGATCGGGTTGCATGCCACAACAGTGATAATTGTGGATCGGGTTGCACGCTGCAACAGTGATAATTGTGGATCGGGTTGCACGCCGCAACAGTGATAATTGTGGATCGGGTTGTACGCCGCAACAGTGATAATTGTGGATCGGGTTGCGCGCCGCAACAGTTATTGATGCAAATGTGTTTAGTGTCGGTATTAGTTTCTTGTTCGCTTTAAATTGTAATTTGCACCTAGATTGATTACTTCGGATTTACTGTTACTGTTGTTATCTCCCCACAGCATGTTTCCCCCTCCCATGACTCTAGATGTTTGGTATCTTGTTTCCGTTGTATATTTATAACTGCACAGGTTTATGTGGTGTCCAGTCTAGCCTTGTCACTACTTCGCCGAGGTTAGGCTAGACACTTACCAGCACATGGGGTCGGTTGTGCTGATGCTACACTCTGTGCATTTTTGCACAGGTCCAGGTTTTGAGCAGCAGCAGCAGCTTTAGCACGGGGGCGCGCCTTCAGTCCAGAGAGAGACCCGAGGTAGCTTGCAGGCGTCCGCAGGCCCGGCATCTCCCTTCTATCTTTACATTTTGGCTGTCATCTCATTGTACCCGAGATAAACAGATTATGTTTCTTTCAGACCTTGTATGTAGAACTCCTTAGATGTTCGTGAGTATGTGACTCCAGTCCCGGGGTAGAGATATATGTGTGGAACTTCTGTATTATTGATCATCTAGCTACATTTAAGTCTTCCGCTTATGATTTTAATTCCGTCGCCTTTATTTAATGCCGTTAATTGTCAAAAGGGAACAGGTGTTTAATGAAGTTGTTAATTAAAGTTGGCTTGCCTAGCTCCATTAGTAGGCGCCATCACTACTCCCGATGGTGGGAAATCCGGGTCGTGACATGGTCGCTTATAATTAAAAAAATAATTAATTCGTCAAGTTAGCGACCAACTTTGGTCTCTTATTTTAAAAAAAAAAAGCTAAAAAAATTAATAGTAAAGCGACCAACTTTGGTCTCAATATCCAGATTTTAAAATATAATATTTTCTTTATAGACCAAAGTTGGTCGCTTTTGTTTGATTAATAATAAATAAAAAAAAACGTAATTTACATGTGGCGACCAACTTTGGTCGCCAAAGTTATATTATTAAAATATTAAAGAGACCAAAGTTGGTCGCTTTTTTCTTTACCCGGAATATTTGGTCCTTTTAGCTTAGAGACCAAAGTTGGTCGCTAAATGGCGACCAACTTTGGTCCCTAAGGTAAAGGGACCAGCTTAATTTCGACCAGGCCTGTTTGGTCGCTTTTTGGTGGCTTTTTGGCCAATAAGCGACCAACTTTGGTCGCTTTTTTCCGGATTTCTAGTAGTGCACTAGGTATTTTAGTATAGAATTTAGTATTTTCTTAATGGGCGTGCCAAAAGCAAATTGGTCACTTATTGTGGATCGAGAGGAATAATATATTACTACCCTAATAATGTTTAAAAAGTTACACTATCAATGTCAAAATATATAACTTATATTCTTATTTATAATTTCACTATAATAATCAGCAGTTAGGAAAATTTATAATTAAAGTACTGGTTCTAGTACTATTTTCCTCTTGATATCTTACAGAAGAAAAGATATGGCTAATAATAAGAAAGTACAAACAGCTATCATCACATAGTGAAAATGCCCTTTGTGAGTTTTATACCATCCCCAACATCCCCTTTATGTTATGTATATGATTTTTTGGCGTTACTTTACAAAATAAAAGAAAATAGTATGTGGTTATATTTTAGGATACTAAATGAGGTTTGCCTGTGCATAGAACGGGCCCAACATTTGGAAATCAAATTACATTAATCCCTACATACGTTAAATAATTACAATTTCATAAACACACAAACAAAGTTCCATTCTTGGTAAAAGTGATAACATCGAAGACTGCCTATTACTCAGAGTATACATATTCAAAATTTGTTCGGAAAAAATGGAATTTTGCTCCTTTGAAATTACATCCACAAAGATAATCATACAAAATGACCGTCCATCATGACTGAGTAATAACAATAGCTCTTGCTAGTAAGTAGCTACTTAACAACATGACTGAGTAACCATATATAAGAGCAGACAAATAGGTAACTCAACCCCATCATATATCTTTGTCCATATTTTATGCTTCTTTGTGCTTGATTTTAATAAGAGTATTTACTTTTTTGAAAAGGTTGAGTAGTTTGAGAATATCATAACTTCAGAAAATCTAAAAGCACCCGAAGTCTCCTACAAAAGTAATTAACTGTATTAAAAGCAACTGACAAGCGGAGTTTGAAGTTTTATCAACCATTTAATTTGTAATTTTTACATGAAGGAAGAAGTCTAACAAAGAAGAAATGTAGCAATCTTATAAAAAACTGTAAGTGAAGAGCAATAAGAAAGAATGAAAAAAAAAACATATGCTGATTCAGTATTTAGCTATTTAAAATTCAGTTCAACAACATCAATAGATAATAACAACAGCATTGTGTTTCTACAATGAACTTGCAGTCCAATCATATGTTACAGTGATAATAATATAGGAACAATCAGATTCTAAAGAGCTATTCTATAAAAACTAAATTAAATTCAAATGTAATTCATCCACAATAATCAGATAGATGCCTCAATTGATTCCATTATCAATTAGACACTTCTTTTCAATTGAAGTACGACCTCGTGAACCCTCACGCTGACACAGAAAAGTGTGTGCTTTATATTCACATCTGAGCACGTGAAACCCTCAAAATTAATTTTTTCCGTTTTTTTTAAAAAAAAAAATTAACTTTACTTTATGTGGATCAACCATAACTTTTATGTGGGTTCCATTATATTAAAATAATTTCCCACATTAATTTTACTTTCTTCCCAAAATAATTCATCTCCACCACCAAATTTCCCCGACCTAAACATGGCAACATCAGTAGCTTATTCACCTTCTGACGTGAATCCACCTCCTCTCATTCAATATTAAAATAAAAGCAATCAATAATAGCCACCACGCCATATTAATATCAATTGACCACCCATAAAATTTCGGCCCCATTTTCAGCATTGACCTTCTCCAATTCCCTTCTAAGGTTAAAAATCTGAAATCTTCCATGGTCCAATTAAATTTTCTTTTAGCAGCTGATAGCGAAGCTCCACTTGTTCTGCTTGGTTCCATCGGTTTAGTAAGAAATGAAGCACAATGATAAAGAAGCAGTAGCACAACTAAGTGAATACCTAATTCAACGTACCAGCAAGCCAAATAATTGTGTAATTAAATTGTCTTTTGGACTAAGAGATTATAAATTTTGTTACATGTGGTAGGTAAGAGGAGTTTGGAAGAAGGAAAAAGGGGCGAGATGAACAAGAGAGGAGGTGATAGCATTCATGGCAGCTCAACATCATTAAAGGAGAAGGATGAAGCTCTGAAACTCCAAGAAGGCCCATGACAAGGTCTCAAACAAAGAAATTTCAAGACAAGCTTAATGAGCTTCAATTGGCAATTAAAACGTGTCTTATAATAGAAGAAGAGCTCCAGCACAAGGAGGATCTTTGGGCCAAGTCTTACAACTATTTTGAGGCCCAAATTAAAGTCCAAGAGGAGATGGAATGAGGCCCAAATATGCCCCAAAAGAGAGGAATTTTCAGCAGCCCAAATAAGCCCAAAAATAGTTTCTAGAATATATATTTAATAGTTGTTTTAATCTATGTTGACTTGCATTGGTCTATGTGTATGTTGACTACATTGGTCTTAGTGTGGGTAGTCTTCTATACTTCTAGGGAATATAATTCTCATTTATTGAAGTCTTGACTAGCTCCTTCTTTACTACTATATAAAGGGGGGCTTGTCTTCCATTGTGGAAAAGACATTGAAGATTAATATTATTATTGTGAGTTCTTTTGAACCTTTGTGAACTTTACTTTGAAGATTTATCTTGCAACCCTAACTAGTTCATAGCTTAAGGTAGTAAGATAATTTTCTTTCTTGTGATATCTTTGGTTTCTTTTGATATTCTTCAAAGGCGACTAGTTTCTTTTACTAGTTGTTGTCGTAAGTTATTCAAACTAGAAGTCAAGATCCGAATCTAGTTCTTGATTAGCTTATCTCTAGTGAAGACAATTGGTTTCATAACCAACTTGTTGTCATTAGGATCTTGTCAAAATCTAGATTAACATAATCTCGAGGTTCTTGGACCTTTTCTTGAATTTCGACATATCTAGTTTATTTTTCTTGCTCAGCTTGCATTTCTTTACTACTTCCGCATTTCATCAACTTATTTTCTTTAAGTTCTTGGATCTCCGAACCTTTGTGTTATCAAGTGGTATCAGAGCGGTTGTATCAAGATTCCGTTCTTGATAAATCTTGGGGATTTCTTGAACAGAGGAGCAAAAAAAAAAGAAAAAAAAGGGAGAAACATATTTGTTCTTCAAGAAATCAGATTTTTATTTGTGTTTGTTTCCAAAATCAAGGAAGGAAACAAGAAGAGGGGATCCTAGATCTTTAAGAAAAAAAAATATCAATTTTTCTAATCCTTTGATCTTGTTCTAAAAAAAAAATAATTCGTTTTCTTTGTTCGAGGTTTGTTTCAACTAAATCCTACTCTTTCTAGGATTGGCTCTTCCCTTTCTTTAGTGCCCCAAATTTCGTTGTTTTACTACTAAGGGCTTTGATACGAGTTGGGTTTAATTATAAATCTACAAGGTATTTCCAAAGGTTAATTGAGGGGAAAAAGGCAAGAGTGGGTGAGAACAATTGAGGGAAAGAGCCAAAGTTTGAGTTATAATAATAATAATAATAATAATAATAATTATTATTATTATTATTATTATTTTAAAAAGATTATTATTACAGGTGTTATGATGATGAACAGAGGGCTCTTCAAGAAGCCGAAATCCGAGCAAGAAATGATTTCACTCTACAAGCTATGCATCAACAATTCGAGAGATGGAACTTGCAATTCCAAGAGATAAGGGATACTATTGCCGAACAAAATGAGACAATAGCTGCACTTAGGAGGGGAAATCAACCTGATGTACAACCTCGAAATAATCCCAGGCCTTTTAATAGAAGAAATGTACCCCATGCCCCCATTGTAAATCAAGAAAACCCTATAGATGATTTTGTTGATGATCTTGATGTAAATCTAGATAGGGTGGGAAGAGATAGGAGGCGACAACGAGGTAGAGTAGAAGATGATAATATTAGCAGCATAAAAATGAAGATGCCATCTTTCAAGGGCACAAGAGACCCAGACTTGTACCTTGATTGGGAGCAGAAAGTTGAGGTCATCTTTGACTGTCACCGCTACTCTGAAGGTAAGAAGGTTAAGCTTGTTGTTGTTGAATTTTCTGATTATGCTTCTATTTGGTGGAAAAAGCTTACAAGAGACAGACAAC
>NW_017671636.1:22972-40666 GCF_001879085.1 Nicotiana attenuata | reverse complement strand
ACCCACAAACTGATGGGCAAACTGAAGTAGTTAATAGGACATTAAGGAATATGTTGAGAGCTGTTTTAAAAGGAAATTAACTTCTTGGGAAGACATTTGCCCATGGTAGAGTTTGCCTATAATAGAACTATCCACTCTTCTACTGGTAAGTCTCCTTTTGAAGTTGTTTATGGATTCAATCCCCTCACTCCCCTTGATTTGTTACCTTTGCCTACTAATGACATTGTCAATCTTGATGGTAGAAATAAGGCTGAAATGATGAAGAAGATTCATGAACATACAAGACTTGCAATTGAACGGAAGAATGAACAAACTGCCTTAAGAAGAAATAAGGGGCGAAAATCTGTCATTTTTAAACCTGGAGATTTAGTTTGGGTGCATTTTAGGAAGGAAAGATTTCCTGCCAAACGAAGATCCAAATTAGATCCAAGAGGAGATGGGCCATTTGAAGTCCTTGAAAGGATTGGAGACAATGCTTACAAACTTGACCTTCCTAGTGAATATCAAGTTAGTGCTACCTTCAATGTTTCTGATCTTTCCTTGTTTGATGCAGGCTCGAATTCGAGGGCAAATTCTCTTCAAGAAGAGGGGAATGATAGCATTCATGGCAGCTCAACATCATTAAAGGAGAAGGATGAAGCTCTGGAAGCTCCAAGAAGGCCCATGACAAGGTCTCAAACAAAGAAATTTCAAGACAAGCTTAATGGGCTTTAATTGGCAATTAAAAAGTGTTTTATAATAGAAGAAGAGCTCCAGCACAAGGAGGATCTTTGGGCCAAGTCTTACAACTATTTTGAGGCCAAAATTAAAGTCCAAGAGGAGATGGAATGAGGCCCAAATATGCCCCAAAAGAGAGGAATTTTCAGCAGCCCAAATAAGCCCAAAAATAGTTTCTAGAATATATATTTAATAGTTGTTTTAATCTATGTTGACTTGCATTGGCCTATATGTATGTTGACTACATTGGTCTTAGTGTGGTAGTCTTCTATGCTTCTAGGGAATATAATTCTCATTTATTGAAGTCTTGACTAGCTCCTTCTTTACTACTATATAAAGGGGTGCTTGTCTTCCATTGTAGAAGATCATTGAAGATTAATATTATTATTGTGAGTTCTTTTGAACCTTTGTGAACTTTACTTTGAAGATTTATCTTGCAACCCTAACTAGTTCATAGCTTAAGGTAGTAAGATAATTTTCTTTCTTGTGATATCTTTGGTTTCTTTTGATATTCTTCGAAGGCGACTAGTTTCTTTTACTAGTTGTTGTCGTAAGTTATTCAAACTAGAAGTCAAGATCCGAATCTAGTTCTTGATTAGCTTATCTCTAGTGAAGGCAATTGGTTTCATAACCAACTTGTTGTCATTAGGATCTTGTCAAAATCTAGATTAACATAATCTCGGGGTTCTTGGACCTTTCCTCGAATTTCGACATATCTAGTTTATTTTTCTTGCTCCGCTTGCATTTCTTTACTACTTTCGCATTTCATCAACTTATTTTCTTCAAGTTCTTGGATCTCCAACCTTTGTGTTATACAACAATAACTATCAGTCCAGCATTCAAATGGCACCGTATGGGGCCTTATATGGGAGGCGGTATAGATCTCCAGTTGGTTGGTTCGAGCCGGGGGAGGCTAGATTGTTGGGGACAGATTTGGTTCAGGATGCATTGGAAAAGGTGAAGGTGATTCAGGAGAGACTCCGTACAGCACAGTCGAGACAGAAGAGTTATGCAGACAGGAAGGTTCGAGATGTATCTTTTATGATTGGTGAGAAGGTCTTGCTGAAGGTTTCACCCACAAAGGGTGTTATGAGATTCGGGAAGAAAGGGAAGCTGAGTCCGCGGTTCATTGGGCCTTTTGAGGTACTTAGGAGGATTGGGGAGGTGGCTTATGAGCTTGCCCTGCCACCTAGTTTGTCGGGCGTCCATCTAGTTTTTCATGTGTCTATGCTCCGGAAGTACATTGGGGACCCGTCCCATGTTCTAGATTTCAGTACAGTTCAGCTGGAGGGTGACTTGACTTATGAGGTAGAGCCAGCAGCCATTTTGGATCGTCACGTTCGAAAGTTGAGGTCAAAGGATGTTGCTTCGGTGAAAGTACGGTGGAGAGGTCGGCCCGTGGAGGAGGCTACCTAGGAGACCGAGCGGGAGATGCGGTGAAGATACCTTCACCTATGCGATGTAGTATGTTTCTTGACTCGCTCGAGGACGAGCGTTTGTTTAAGTTGGGGAGGATGTGACGACCCAACCCGTCGTCACGTGTCTTACCGCCCCGTTTCCCCCATTTTATGCTTCTTCATGTTTCATTATCAGTATTTGATGTGTTAGAGTTGGTTTGGAATGGTTTTGATAAGAAATGAGACACTTAGTCTCTTTTAAGAAGGCTTAAGTTGGAAAAGTCAACCGGATCTTGACCTTGTGTTAGAGGGCTCGGATATGAATTTCGGTGATTCGGTTAGCTTCGGGGGATGATTTGTGACTTAGGAGTGTGATCAAAAGTGATTTTGGAGGTCCGGAGTAGAATTAGGCTTGAATTGGCAAAGTTAGGATTTTGGCGAATTCCGGTCGATAGGTGAGATTTTGATTCGGGGGTCGGAATGGAATTCTGAGAGTTACAGTAGCTTCGTTAGGTGATTTGGGATGTGTGTGCAAAATTTCAGGTCATTCGGAGCTGTTTTGGTTGGAGTTTTGATCGAATGCGTGTTTCGGAAGTTTTGGAAGAACTTAGGCTTGAATTCGATGAGAAATGATGGTTTTGGTGTTGTTTGAGGTGTTTTGATGATTGGAGCAAGTTTGAAAAAGGTGTTGGATCATGTTTGTGTTTTTGGTTGGGGTCCCGGGGACCTCGGGGTGAGTTCGGGTGGTTGAACGGAGAGTTTTGGAGTTGTGGCATGTTTAACTTTGCTGGTATCTGGTGTTTTCGCACCTGCGGTTATAGGACCGCAGGTGCGGTCTCGCAGAAGCGAGTAGGAAGGTGCAGAAGCGGAAAAGGTTGGTCCATGTCAGGTTCCGCAGAAGCGGAAGTTAGGACCGCATAGGCGGCCCCGTTGGTGCGAAATTTGGGCCGCAGAAGCGGTCAAGGCCCTTAAGTGAGGGTCCGCAGAAGCGGACGTGGACCGCAGATGCGAAAGTCGCAGAAGCGACATTTTACCGCAGAAGCGGAAACAACTGCTCAGAAGATGGTTTTAATTCCTTCGCAAAATTTTACAGAAACATATTTTTAACTTCGGAATTGGGGTGTTGTTGAGCGATTTTAAAGAGGAAATTCAAGGACTTCGATCAGGTAAGCATTCTTGGACTTGGAACACAATTTTATCATGCAAATACATGAAATTACACTGAAAACACAAGGAATTAAGGTCAAAATGGTGGTTTAGGGTTTGAAACCTAAGAGAACAAAAATGCGAATTTGAGGGGTCATTTGGACTCCGATTTTGGTATTCTTTATATGTATAGACTCGTGGCGAGATAAGGAATCCGGTGATGTGAATTTTATGATTTTTCGAGAAGTGGGTCCGGGGCTCGGGTTTTGCCAACTTCATACTTTTCGATGTTTTTTGAGTCTTTTCGAGTGGGTTATATTCCCTTAGCATATTGTGACGTATTCGTTGTGGTTTTGGTCAGAGTCGGCGCACGAGGAGGTGAATTCGAAAGGCAAGGGCATAGAAAGCTAGGACTTTGGCCAGCTTGAGGTTAGTAATAAATATAAATGCTGCGTTGAGGGTTTGAAACCCCGAAATTTCACACCGTAGTGCTATGTGAGGTGACTTGCACGCCGGATAACGAGCGTGGGGTAGAGCACCATCGGGGATTGTGACTTGGTCCGTCCCGCTTAATAAAAATTACTACCTAATTGATTGTAGTTTTTGTGATATCATTATAAAAATGGATTAATTGTCATAATTGGGCTTTGTGCCAACTACTTGAATACTTCAGGGATTATTTTTTACTGGTTTCTTACCATAATTATAAATATTAAACTCAGTCCTGGTATTTAATACTATTTTGTAAACTCAGCCACTTTTCTCAAAATTAGAAACTAAATTAATATTTTTAAATGAAGTTTGGGCTGAATATTTTTATGTTATTGTGCCCGAGGGGCTTATGTGATTTTGGACTGAGTATGGGATCGGGCTGCACGCCGCAGCGGTATGATATTTATATTGATATGAGGCCGAGGGCCTGTTTGATGCCACGAGATGACTTATTATTGCGCTTGGGCCGTAAGGGGCCCCTCCCGGAGTCTGCACACCCCCAGTGAGCGCCGTCGACATTAAATAAATGGAGCGGGCTGCACGCCGCAACGGGGTACTGGAGAGTACCAGTTTATGTGTTGCATTTCATGTTTTAATTGTCATTTATTATTTATCTGTTGTGGTATTATGATAATTGTCTTTACTGTTTTACTGTATTTATAGCTTTACCTTGTGTTATTTAGGAATTCTTATCCTCAAACATTATTTATATTTATTACTTTCTGGGTTGGAAGTACTCACAATACTCCCTGCACCTTGTGTGCAGATCCAGGTACAACACAGGGTGAGTGAGGATTTGTTTAGCTGAGCAGCAGTATTCGGGAGTATCGAGGTAGTTGCATGGCGTTCGCAGCCTTGATCTCTCCCATCTATCTTTATCCTTTTATTCGTATTTTCTTTCCTAGACAGACTTGTGATTAGGTGAATATTTTGTATTAGAGGCTCATGTTCGTGACACCAGATCTGTGGGCTATTTAGTATTTTATTTTGGGGCTTTCGGATGTTAGAAATTATTTCAGAGATTTCGCATTTAAAGTGTTATTTTTACTTGTGAATATTTATTTATCCATCTAGGTTATTTGGTTAAGGTTGTGTAAATGGTCGGGCTTGCCTAGCAGTATGTTGGGCGCCATCACGACCGGGGTTTGGGTCGTGATATTTCGGATAAAAACGCGCAAGACAATACTTTATATGCCTCCTTAAAATGCCTGTGGTACACCCTGAGCGAAAATTTAAGACTCTTCCACAGTTCTTGCACTTTAATATTTGGCCTTCTTCATTTTCTTCAAGCACTTCAAAGTGTTGCGAAACAAATAAGCGCACTCTTTCCGAACGAGGCATGATTTAACTTGAAATTTGAGATTGAGTCTTGAAGCTTTAAAAATTGGAGATTGAGAGATTGCGAGAAATTTATATTGAGAAATGAGTATTGAGTATTGAAATGAAGAAGAGAGAGGGGGGTATTTATAGTTTTAGAGAAGGTTAGTTTTGTAAATTGAAAAATAAGAAAAAATAAAAAATAGGCTATTTGTGCAATATGACCGTTGGCAATGGTCATTGGGGGTGGGGCCCTCCTTTTGAAAAATCTTGTAATGTTTTGTAGTATATATAGTATGTTAGTATATATATCTATATATATATATATATATAGTATATAGTACATATAGTATACTATACTATATATAGTACGTTATGTATATATATTTTCAAATATAATTTCTTGTAATATTTTGTAGTATATATAGTATGTTAGTATATATATATATATCTATATATATATATATATATATATATATATATATATAGTATACTATAGTATATATAATTGTTCACCTGGTGCGACATTATGGCAAAATTCACTATCGGAAAATTGAAAACAAGGGTTATCACTATCAAGAATAATAGGAGCAGCAGGACGGGTAACAGGTCTAGGTCGGGGAGCCGGGGGAAGGGTAGTAGGTTGGCGACTACTTTCACCAGTTTTAGCTTTTCCCTTACCACCAAATATTTTTTTCAAAGAAAATGCCATATTAATTACAATTATGCAAACTAAAACACACAAAAATATATTCTTAAAACTTAAGAGCTGGAACGAGTTTACCGAATTGCCGAACAACTTCTTGAAAATTGAAAATCGTTGAAGACTTGAAGACTTGAATACTTCAATTAAACAACTTCACAATTTTTCACGAAATTGCAATAATAAAATAAGCAATTATAGAAGAGAAATTAGATATAGATTGAGAGAGATTGATGAATTAGTGAGTAAAAATAAAAGAATGAGGGGGTATTTATAGTTGAAAATTGGGAAAAAGTGTAATTATATATAGTTTGGGGTTAAAATAAAGTTTGGGGGCCAAATGGCTATTTTTTAAAGTGGCCAACGGATAAATTTTGAAGGCCAACAGCTACATTTTAAAAATCTGACCGTTGAATTTTTTTTTTTAAAATAGCCGTTGGAGCCCGTTAGGCCCTTTGGGCCTGGTTGAACCGGCCCAGGCCTGCCTGCCGGTGTAAAAATTGCACGGGGCGCCCTATTTGGGCGCCCCTTTTTAACCTGTAGCCGCTTTGTCTTTTTGTTTGCATCCGTATCCAATTTTTAAAAAACTTCAGCTTCCCTTTATAACTGGGAAACTTCAGCTCTAGAGCTGAAGTTTCCGGGTTACTAAAGAAAAACTTCAGCTCTAGAGCTGAAGTTTGCTAGTTACAAAAACAAAAACTTCAGCTCTTGTGATGACCCGACCCGTCGTCGTTATGTGTTACTGCTCCGTTTTCCCCGTTTATTGCTTCTTCATGTTTCGTTATCGGTATGTGGTGTGTGAGAGTTGATTTGGATTGGTTTTGATAAGAAATGAGACACTTAGTCTCTTTTAAGAAGGCTTAAGTTGGAAAAGTCAACCGGACGTTGACTTATGAGTTAGAGGGCTTGGATGTGATTTCCGGTGATTCGGTTAGCTTCGGGAGATGATTTGGGAGCGTGATCGGAATTTATTTTGGAGGTCCGGTGTAGAACTAGGCTTGAATTGGCGAAGTTAGTATTTCGGCGAATTCCGATTGATAGGCGAGATTTTGATATAGGGGTCGGAATGGAATTCCGAGAGTTGCAGTAGCTCCGTTATGTCATTTGGGATGTGCGTGCAAAGTTTCAGATCATTCGGACGAGGTTTGGTAGACTTTTTGATCGAAAGTGCATTTCGGAAGTTTTTGAAGAACTTAGGCTTGAATTCNTGTCTTTTTGTTTGCATCCGTATCCAATTTTTAAAAAACTTCAGCTTCCCTTTATAACTGGGAAACTTCAGCTCTAGAGCTGAAGTTTCCGGGTTACTAAAGAAAAACTTCAGCTCTAGAGCTGAAGTTTTTATTTTATAACTAGCAAACTTCAGCTCTAGAAATGAAGTTTCTATTTTATAACTTGAAAACTTCAGCTCTAGAGCTGAAGTTTCCGGGTTACTAAAGAAAAACTTCAGCTCTAGAGCTGAAGTTTTTATTTTATAACTAGCAAACTTCAGCTCTAGAGCTGAAATTTTCGGGTTACTAAACAAAAACTTCAGCTCTAGAGCTGAAGTTTTTATTTAATAACTGGCAAACTTCAGCTCTAGAGCTGAAGTTTTTATTTTATAACTTGAAAACTTCAGCTCTAGAGCTGAAGTTTCCCGGTTACTAAACAAAAACTTATAAAATAAAACTTCAGCTCTAGAGCTGAAGTTTTTATTTTATAACTGGCAAACCCGGTTACAAAGACAAAAACTTTAGCTCTAGAGCTGAAGTTTTCCAGTACAAAAGAAAAACTTCAGCTCTAGAGCTGAAGTTTTTATTTTATAACTGGCAAACTTCAGCCCGGTTACTAAATAAAAACTTATAAAATAAAACTTCAGCTCTAGAGCTGAAGTTCGCGATTTACAAAACAAAAACTTCAGCTCTAGAGCTGAACTTCAGGCCCGACTACTAAAATGCTGAAGTTTTATGTGATTGCCTTTGCTACTTCAGCCCCGTGTGCTGAAGTTATGCGAAAAAGCGGGTACGCTTGCAATTTTTTTTGCGAAGCGGGCACAGGTTAAAATGTGGCATAAAAAGCGGGTATAGATGCAAATGCCCCCCTGCCGGTCCCGGGCTTAGCGGTCCCGGGCTCGTGGGCTCCTTGAATTGGACCGGCCCGCCACGGGCCTTGTGCACCATTTAGGACCGAACCACTAGGCCCGTTTAGCCCATTTGGACCGCGGTCCCGGTCCGGTCCCGGGCTGGGCCCGGCCCACAGTGCAGCATTACATCTAGGCAACCATAATTAAAGTCTTCCCTTACTTCTATTTTTACCCTATTAAAAATATACTCCATCCGTTTCATATTAAATGAGGTACTTTCTTTTTAGTCTGTTCCAAAATAAATGACACATTTTTAAATTTGAAAATAATTCAACTTTAAACTCCTCATTTTACCCATTATACCCTTAATGAGAAGCTTTTATAACCACACAAAAGTCATGACCCCACAAAGCTTTACCCCTTAAGCTTTTAAGACCACAAATTTCAAAAGTCTTTCTTTTTTTCCTTAAACTCCGTGCCGAATCAAACTACCTTATTTAATTTGAAACGGAGGGAGTATTAAGAATTTTGAACAGAAAAGTACTTTATAGAGGATAATGTCGATATCTATTAATTAATGGCAAAGTATTAAAAAATTTAACTGCTTAATAGAAAAAAATAATATAGAACACGTGATGATTAATTATAACATGAATGATTATTTTATCTCGATGACAATTATGTGATAATTATTAGTTTATTAGTTACTCCTTTTATTAAAAGGAAGTATGATTCAGTATCCGAATGACAAAAAATCTACTTAAAATTTATTGCTTTCGGACCTTGTCGTTTTTATAATAAGAAAAAGTTTCAATAGCCAAAACTCCATATTATATATATATATATATATATATATATATATATATATATATATATATATATATATATATATATATATANAAAACTGCAAGGAATACCGAGAAAATGAATTTAAGTTTACAACAATTAAAACTTCAAAAGCTCCAAATTAAGGTTTCAATCAACCAAAAAGAAGTGACATGACAGAATAGCATGTGTAATAATGCCCGGCCCTATTACCATACAAGCTCTAATTAGAGCCAGCAGAAGTAGTAACCTACAATTCCACAATTGTAAAAATTCACAATATATTTCATATTTGCATCCTGTCATCTACATTAGACGTCATGTACTTCATTGAAAGAAACCCTCGATGTAAAAAAATTAGTATAGTTTGGTTTTCTGTTTCATGCTGCTAGCTTGTTAATCACCTTTGTCTCAATTAATATGCAGAAAGCTGCAATCAAGAAGATGAATATGCAAGCAACAAAAGAGTTCCTTGCTCAATTGAAGGTTTTGACCCATGTTCATCAGTTGAACTTGGTAAATTCAAACCTCATAGTGATATACTATGTTTCTGCAATATCTTGATTACTATAGTCACAGAGTCACTATGATATGATCTGTGCCACCACGAGATGGTGAGATGATAAGTCTTTTAATGTAACTTTCAAAAAGATGGTGCACGTTTCCTTCTTTTTTTATTGATAAACTTCCTTTCAAAGATTCTACATTGCTCAATATTTCCACTCCATTTACTGATCTGAGCCATTTAGCTTGCCAACGTGATATTTTCCTTGTGAAAGTTATAATTGGTGATTTAGTTCTGCTTCTTTAACCTAATACATCATAGAGAACAGGAGGTAATATTTCACATGTTGAAACTACTGTCGCAGGTACGTTTGATAGGATATTATGTTGAAGGATCTTTGTGCTTTGTCTACGAATACGTTGAAAATGGAAACCTAAACCAACACTTGCATGGTTTAGGTAAGTATCAGTTCTTCTCATTTACAGAATAGCTTGACTACGGTCTAAATTAAAAAAGGTTAATGATTTTCTAAAAGATTCAATATGCTAAGCTTGCTGGAACAGAAGTGTAAAATCTAATGACTGAAACAACTAAAAGAGACATCCCTAAGATGATGAACTTTGAAAAAGAAATAAAATATAACGGAAAACAAAAGGAAAAATAGAACATGATCTGGTGCAATTTACTAAAATAGAAGTCAGATATATATCTACTTGTTTAAGAATAGGTAATGCGAAAGATACACATTACAAGCTTCATTATGTTCGTATGACACCATTAATTTTAAGTAATTGAATTACTACGAACAATGAAACTAACCTGAATGAAATGTAGTCTGACTGGTTAGCAAATGTGATAATACGTTTTGTATCAGGCTTGGTTACTGGAAACGAATGCTTTAGGATGTCAACTGTCCTATCATGAAGCTGCATGATAAAAATACTCCTGGTTAATATAGAAAATTATATAAGATGCTGCACTAAATATACAAAGACAACTTTGAGGACATCAATCTTTGAATGGGTAGTAAAGATATATCATAAAAATACTAATTGTTCTGTAAAGGCATTCAGGAATTCTTTTGTCTCTTCTAGCAGTTGTACCTATTCATAGCAACGTAAAAGAAAGACAACGACTATCATATTAAACAGACACTGGAAAAGTAAATACACTAATTGCTACATCTATTCTTTTTAAACTTAAATTCCCACAAAACAGCGACAAAATGAGCCGAAGAACATACATGAACAAATTTAAGCACATGCCGTAAGATTTCAACCATAAGAAGTTTTGTCCCTGTGATTTTTTTGTTGATGAAGGCCAGTGGAAGAGGCAAACACGATAAAACGAACTCAAATCACATGAATTTTTGGTTAATAAGCTAAGTAAAAAGAAAAAGGTCTACAAATAACTATAAATTGGGATTGCCATTGTCAGCTCGCGTATACTTGTTCTTGATATATACAGAATGACAGCTCACTGATGCACTTCATAAAATTTGAAGCTTTACTGTTCCTGATGATGAGTTAGTATTTGTTAAGGTTTCCATAGTCATTTTTAGCTGCAACGTATACTAAAGCTCTTCAATTTCAATTCTCCATTCTCCTATTGCTATCAGAAAAGTGGTGATCTACAAGAGGAAAACAGAGAAAATCAAAAATCAAGAATAAGCCTGTAAGAAACCAAAAAATAGATAAGAGTAAAATTAATGAAAGAATATAAGTTTCTATTAGAAAGGCAAAGAAGCTTAAGCGTCGGACCTGAGTGATGGATCTTTCTCATGCCACTATTGACATAGCTGTTTTCAGGGGCGGCCCTTTCATAAAGTAAATAAAGCAACCGCTTTAGGCCCCGTATTTGTGGGGGCCCCTTTTTTGTTACACCTAATAGACTATGTATAAGTTTAAAAAAGAGTTTTGTACAGTGAAAAAGTTTGATTTCTTTCTACCAAGGAAATTGCACTTGAAATGAATATCGAACCCGAATTTTGTAAGAAACATGTGATATATAGGAAGCAACAATTTGATACAACTATTGATAATGAAATCTCAAAATCTTTCAAAGAGACCTTTAGAGTTGATTACTTTTATGCATAATTGACAAGGCTATTTTTTCACTTCAAAATAGATTTGGACAATTCGAAGAATATGAAAATATTTTTGGTTTTCTATTTAGCAGTAAAAACTAAGATCACTAGATGTTAGAAATTTGAAAAAATATTGCCTTAGTCGTGAATGTTCCTTAAAACGTAACAATTAATTCGATATTGATGGTTTAGATTTATTTTCTGAATTAGAAGTATTAAGGAAACTAGTACAATTAGAAGATAACAGTTTAATTAATACACATAATCAAATAAAAAGATTTAATTCTTTTCCAAATGCCTAAGTTGCTTATGGAATAATGTTAATAACTCATGTTACCGTTGCTTCAACGGAAAGAAGTTTTCAAAATTCAAATTGATAAAATCTTACCTAAGAACAACAATGGCACAAGAAAGATTAAATGGATTAGTTATATTGTCAATTGAGAAATAATTATTAGGAGTTATTGATTATAAGAAATTATTAATAACTTTGTATGTAAGAAAAGCTAAAATATAGGCTTCAAATAAATAATAATAAAAAATTAAAAAGTTAAGGCCCCTCATAAAGTTTGGCTTTAGGCCCCAAAATTCGTTGGGCCGCCCCTGGCTGTTTTGAGCCCTAAGAGAAGAGCGCTGATACATTGTCGTTGACTACCAGGTAATCAAGTTGTTACAACTGGCTCTTTTTTTCAAATCTCAGTACATGGACACTTTAGCCTTTGTTATCCAACTTTCACTTGCTTGCGGCAGAGTTTCAACAAAGAAACTTTTCACAAGTAAACCTAGGAAATATGTAAGAAACTTTTCATCACATGTAAAAAGCACCGTGCTTCAATACCAACAAAGAAACTTTTCACAAGTAAACCTAGGAAATATGAAAATCTCATTTAGTTTCCCTTTCTCAGAGACATATTGCAGCATTATGGCCCATCAGCACAAAATAGTTGTTCTATAATAGACGGCAAAAGCTCATTTAGTTTGCCTTTCTCAGTCCATTTCTTTTTTAAAACCTTCAACAAATCAGGAAAATTCTCAAGATATTATAATTAATAAACATGATATCTCAAGCGATGAAGTTGGTGTTCATCAAAATTTCGATTATTCAGAAGCTGATGATAATCATTCTTCTACACATACCATTTACAACGATTCAGCGAAAAAAGATAAAGAAATTGCACTTACGGATATGCAAAATAAGTTGTTATTAAAGACCAGTAAAGTTGAGTGCTTTGGTAAGGAAATTACACTGACACCGGCAGAAAACCAAAGATTTCAGAAGTGTTACAATATGTGAGATAGGTATTTCAAAAAAAAAAAACCTAATGAGATGGAACCCCAAAAAAGAGAGAGAAATAAAATGTGAAAACAGAAATCCCTAATTTAAATGCCTACCAATTTTAACCAAATACCAGTGAGTAAAGAAGAACAGTAGAGAAATTCTCACCAGTTGTATTGTTATTGAGAAATCGAGCAAAGGCTCACGGAGAACACTCGACAGAAGATAGAGAGGAGAAGAGATGATGGAGCTGAGTAAATTAGGATGAAATTTCATAGATCTGCGCTTCTATCTTCTACTAACTCCCGGTTGTCAAAAGCTAAAGTCCACGTGTCGTGTTGTTAATAGAGCGAGTCAGACTTAGAAGATGCAAAAAACATGTAAATTTTACAGCTGTAAAGCGGGCTTTAAAAATGCCTCAAAAGGTTGCTTTATTTACTAAATTCTTCGATGGCAACAAATGTAATAATACTGAAAACCAAGGGCAAAAACATAAAAGTTGAAGCAGGCATGTCGACAAAGTCCTGTCAGCTTCACCTAGGGCACTCCCACTTCTAATATAGTAGAAAGTATAGTGACAATGTGTCCAAAGGATGAGCTTGTATAGAGAAATGGGAGACTGCAAATTAGCTATTACTGAGATGTTAGTCAGAAAAGAAATAGAAGACTATACAATTGCAACAGAAATCTTATTAGTTTTAATCCTGGTCTTTGTAATCCATATGTTACCCAAAAAGCATATGGCTTTGCAGTAACACCTGATGATACAAATAAACTGTTGCAACAATAAAATTTGAGTAAAAATCTCAGAAGTACTCTTATAGCACTGAATGAGCTAAAAAAAAAACTCGAGAACAGAAAAATTTGCAGCAGTTAGAAAGACTCGTATAAAATTCATATGAAGGTCGAGAAACAGGTCGCATGTCCATTAAAAGGTGAGGAAGCCAAAAGGTTTCCAGAGACTCTAAGAAGACGCCAATTTCTCCCATCAACTTGTTCATTCTTATGCTTTTCTCATGTCATATGGATGAACCAGTGGTTGTGTATCTATGTGATGTCCAATGAATGCATAACAGGGTCCTGAGAGAGTACAATGAAAACCATTAGTTGTTTTAGAGGTGTCGATTGTAGTTATATATTACGGTACTCCGATATTTTATACGTTAAATATAGTAATAAGAAACAATTGTTTGTCTTGAGTATTTTATTTTAGCTATGAATTGCTCAAGCTAAAATAAAATACTCAAGACCAATTAAGCTAAAATAAAATACTCGATCTTCATATTAGTAATTCAAGAAAAATTGTCAAACCTTGATAACCCTTTTGTTCTCAAGATTCATGAAGAAAAGTGTAGTTCCTAATAAGGAGTTGGTGACCCAAGTTAATCTGACTAATAATTCACCTGAGGTGCATCACAAAGATATCTTGATCTTTTAAAACCTTTTCTAGCTTTGGTTTGCAGTCATCGGTTGGCTGCTTTATATAATCCATATGTTTTACACACTTAGAGGGGAAAAAAATAGGATTTAATAAGACATCAAAAGTGCTATCTGCTGGTGGTCATAGTAAAATTCCGAGAAAGCAAGTTCTCTATATTTGTTTGTTTTACAAAATCATTTCCTGACCTAAGGTCAAAACCCTTCAGTTCTTAAATCCCAAAAAGCTTATTTAATCATCTAAGACACATGGATATTTTATATCCCTAACTTAGCCAGTGTCCATACAATTGGAAAAAGGGTAAAAAATTGCTCTTGTAAAGATATGATACCTATTTCAAGGCAACTGTCAAGCCAGTTATGGTATGATTGTGAGGACCACCTTGAAGTCCAGGAAAGACTGCCTAGTTGATTTTGTGTTCATAGTCGTGCAAAACCTTCAGAATTAACATAACATAATTATGCTATTAGTTTCAACACTATTAAATCAAGTATGATGACTATGTCATACCAGTATAACTGAAGAGCAATATTGTTGCCTATTTCTGACGAAGAACAAGACAGTCGAATATTAACATATCATCTCCATGAGATGTTGTTCCAACGTGATTGACATGATTTATAATTTTCACAAGGCGATTAGTTGTTGCTTCGCGAATTTTTAGGCGTCGTTGCAATAAATTTTCTTCTTTCAAGGTCATTCCTAAAGAATCATCTATTTTACGGTGTTTGCTATCCTTATCATGAGCTTCCATTACCGAGCGAGGGCCCCTTTTTTTATTGTTGAATATCCATTAATCTGAATTTTTTGCAACTGTCGGAACTCCAGCTGTCCTGATGTCATTTTACAACAGTAGAATTATGTTTTTTTTTATCAAATAGCAAGAGATACTCAAGAAACAACAATTAAATATAATGAGCAAAAATAGCACAACTATTTCACTTTATTTATTCTGTTGTAAGCATGTATGATTATAAAGAATACTATAAAACACCGAACGTATAATATTTACACAACAAATATCTTTAGAGGAACTTAAGCTCTCAAATTAACAAATTAATGTAAAATAAATTATGATAAATTACGTTTGGTTAGCTAAGAATTGTTAAACTTAATGCAAGAAAGTATTCGGAGAGCTTGTAATACCTATTGACTTAAACTTAATAAAGAAAGTTTTCTCTGTCTCATACTCAAAAGGAAAACAATTGTATGAGCAAAATATAGAAAAGTATATTTATGAATACAATTGTGTGACTCCAGGGGTCATGTGGTACTCAAAAATCAATCTTCTAACACAAAAACACGTGCAGGAACTTATTTTATTTTATTGAGTAGGAAGAAATAAAACTCTACGGAGAAGCATAGAGCAGTATACAAAAACTTATTCGATGATCACAATCAATCAAAATGCGTAATGTCCTAGCTTCTACTAAAACAGTAAAAGGAGGAAGATAATTAAATCTGATAAACTAAGTTCTCTGCCATTTTGTCGAGTACTATCTAAATTAACAATTTGTGCCAACTGCCAAAATCTCTTGTTATTTGAGATCCTCGTCAATTTTCGTAGTAGAGTGAATTACATGCTTTCTAGTTATCGTTAAGTGGGATGCCGATAAAGTTTGAATTGTGAAATAGGTGTATGGCCAGTTGCATTGCCATGATGCATTATTGTTTAATAGAACAGTTACGTGCCTTTGATTAGGTAGACTAACAAAAATGTAGGATTGGGACCTCTATTACATATCTTATGTAAATCTGCTTATTGAACACCATTTCTGTGTGTCTATGGTATTCTGTTTCTTTATCAACCCTTCCTTCTAACCCCTGGTCCACTATTAATGCCACCGAGTTATTCGTGAAAACTCCAATCGTTACGATAACACTTTTAGATCTAATTTCTACAAGAATTAAACATTCCCGTATCCCATAATTGTATTAGTAAAAACGATTATGGCATGTAGCAAAAAGGATCAACTTTTATAAAAAATAAACAACACCCAGGTGATATAATGTAAGCCAAATTAAAAATAAAACAAAATAAGCATTCATAGATGAACACCTATCTAACAATGGCAGTTTTTCGTTCGAAATGCGGACAAAGAAGCAGTATTATCGGGTGAAGCTGGATCTTATACATCTTTTAAGTATCCATGCTAATTTTCTTCTAAGACTTTGATTACAGTTGCTTAGCTGTTTGTTTCTGCACACCTAATTTTGTTAACACTAATTCTGTGTAGATTTTGAAGGCAAGAGATCTTAATGTTGAGAAGACTATTCCGATGTGGGAAGAAATGCTTAACTGGAGGAAATAGTATGGTGCAGACACAATATTGCATGGTATTTAATACCTTTACCTCAGCGCTAATTTCAGTATTGTTCATACTGATTGATAGATTCTTATTGGAGCTTGTGACCGTGCAGGATTTTTACTTTGAAGAGTTGGAAGAAGTATTGCAGTTTTACCCACAAGGATATCATGGAGTTGACAGGGAGGGAAGGCCTGTTTATATCGAAAGGCTCGGACAAGCTCATCCCAACAAACTTATGCGGATCACCACGATTGATCGCTACTTGAAATATCATGTTCAAGAATTTGAAAGGGCACTACATGAGAAGTTCCCTGCATGTTCTATTGCCGCAAAGAAAAGGATCTGCACAACAACTACAATTTTGGATGTGCAAGGCTTAGTACGTTTGTTTTATTGGTGGTTAATTTACCAAACTGATGTTGTTTCTAACTTGTAGGATGCCCTATTTTACACAGTGTGAACCATTTTGAACGCTTACAGATTTAATCACATTAATTAGTATCACGACCCGGATTTCCCACCCTCGGGAGTCGTGATGGCGCCTACTAGTAGGAGCTAGGCAAGCCAAAATAATTCACTTCTTTTAGCAATTATCGATCATTTCATAAAATCAAAACGTAATATGATAAAGTGGAAGTCTCAATATATAACTAATTGAAAGAAAATGCGGAAGTTTAACAGAATCCTCTACCCAAGAACTGGAGTCACGAACTCACGAACGTCTAGAGAATGCTAAATACAACGTCTGAATAAAAACATAATTCTGTTTGTTCTGGTACAAAGGATAACAAACTAAAGTAAAGATAGAAGAGACTCCGGGCCATGCGGACGTCAACAAGGCTACCTCGAAATCCCTGGACTGAAGTCACCTCCCAATCAACTACTGCTGTCCAAAAGCTGCTCCGGCTCCGTGATCTGTGCAAAAGAGCACAGAAGTGTAGCATCATCACAACCGACCCCATGTGCTGGTAAGTGCCTGGCCTAACCCCGGCGAGGTAGTGACGAGGCTAGACAGGACTACCAAGCAAACCTGTGCAGCTCAATACATATATTTGCAACGGAAAAGAATACAGAAATTAACCAGTCAAGGGGGGGGGGGGGGAAGCATGCTGTAGGGGCTGTAACAGTTTAAAATACAAAATCAATAAATAAGGAATGTAACGGCACAACTACAATAGTCAACGAGAGTAATAATCAAAACATGGCACGGAATGTCCCTTCGTGCATTAATAATCAAAACATAGCACGGAATGTCCCTTCGTGCATTAATAATCAAAACATGGCACGGAATGTTCCTTCGTGCATTAATAATCAAAATCAAAACATGGCACGGAATGTTCCTTCGTAGACATTTAATAAATCAAAAACATAGGACACGGAATGTTACCTTCGTAGACATTAATAACCAAAACATGGACACGGAA
>NW_017671636.1:16791-21688 GCF_001879085.1 Nicotiana attenuata | reverse complement strand
CAACCACGCCTTCGCATTTGCGATAGCTACGGGACTTCGCATTTGCGAACCCAGGCTTCGCAAATGCGAATCCTGCAGCACTAAAGGATATCGATTTTTAAAGGCTCAAAATGCAACTCGACACCTATCCAAAACTCACCCGAGCCCTCGGGGCTCCAAACCAAATATGCACACAACCTCAAAAATATCCTACGGACTTACTCGTGCGATCAAATCGCCAAAATAACATCATATACATAGAATCAAGCCTCAAAACTCATGTTTTTCTTTGAAATGTTCATAAAGAATCAAATTTCCATTTCGAGTCCGAAACACGTCAAACGACGTCCGTTTTCAACCAAATTTTACAGAAAGTGCTTACATCACATATAAGACTTGTACCGGGCATCAGAACCAAAATACGAGCCCGATACCATAGTCTTCTGATCAAATTTCCTTTCCATTTTCCTTAATTAATTTCAAAAAACAATTTCACACAAAAATTCATTTCTCGGGCTTGGGATCTCGGTATTCGATTCCGGGCATATGCCCAAGTCCCATATTTTTCTACGGACCCCCCGGGACCGTCAAATTACGGGTCCGGGTACGTTTACCCAAAATGTTGACCAAAGTCAACTTTAACCATATTAGTATCAAAATTTAGCATTTTTCACACAGTATTCATATTTAAGCTTTCCGGCTACGCACCCGGACTGTGCACGCAATTCGAGGCAATCCTAAATGAGGTTTTCGAGGCCTCAGAAGCACGGAATGAATAAGAAAACAGGTGATGACCCTTTGGGTCGTCACATTCTCCACCTCTAAAACAACCGTTCGTCCTCGAACGGACAAAAGAAAGAAGTACCTGAGTCGGGAAATAGATGAGGATAACGGCTCCGCATATCAGACTCAGACTCCCAGGTTGATGCCTCAGGGGGCTGACCTCTCCACTGGACACGCACTGAAGGAAAACTCTTCGACCTCAAATGTCGAACCTACCGATCTAGAATAACTACCGGCTCCTCCTCGTTAGACAGATCCTTGTCCAACTGGACAGTGTTGAAATCTAACACATGGGTTGGATCGCCGTGATACCTCCGAAGCTTGGACACATGAAACACTGGATGCACGGCTGACAAGCTAGGCGGCAAGGCAAGTCTATAAGCCACCTCTCCCACTCGATCAAGGATCTCAAAGGGGCCAATGAACCTAGGGCTAATCTTGCCCTTCTTCCCAAATCTCATCACGCCCTTCATAGGCGACACTCGGAGCAAGACCCGCTCACCAACCATGAAAGCTACATCCCGGACCTTACGATCTGCATAACTCTTTTGCCGCGACTGAGCCGAACGAAGCCTGACCTGAATGATCTTGACCTTATCCAAGGCCTCCTGAACTAAGTCTGTACCCAATAACCGAGCCTCTCCCGGCTCAAACCATCCCACTGGAGACCGACGTCGCCTACCATACAACGCCTCGCATGGAGCCATCTGGATGCTGGACTGGTAGCTGTTGTTGTAAGCGAACTCTGCTAAAGGCAAAAACTGGTCCCACGAACCTCCAAAGACGATAACACAAGCTCGGAGCATATCCTCCAAAATTTGAATAGTCCGCTCGGACTGACCGTCCGTCTGAGGATGAAACGCTGTGCTCAACTCAACCCTTGTGCCCAACTCTCGCTGAACTGCACCCCAAAAATGCGAGGTAAACTATGTACCCCGGTCCGAAATGATAGATACCGGCACACCATGAAGGCGAACAATCTCCCGGATATAAATCTCAGCTAACCTCTCAGATGAATAGGAGACTGCCATAGGAATGAAATGTGCTGACTTGGTCAGCCTATCAACAATAACCCATATCGCATCGAACTTCTTTCGAGTCAACGGAAGTCCGGTAACGAAATCCATGGTAATCCTCTCCCACTTCCACTCAGGAAGCTCAATCCTCTGAAACAGTCCACCAGGCCTCTGATGCTCGTACTTAACCTGCTGATAGTTCAAACATCGAGCCACATATGCAACAATATCCTTCTTCATCCTACGCCACCAATAATGCTGCCGCAAGTCCTAATACATCTTCGCGGCGCCCGGGTGAATAGAGCACCAAGAACTATGGGCCTCCGCTAAGATCAACTCTCGAATCCCATCGACATTGGGCACACAAACTCGCCCCTGCAATCTCAAAACACCATCGCTATCTAAGGCCACCTTCGTGGCACCTCCACGCTGCACCGTGTCTCTCAGGACACACAAATGAGGATCATCAAACTGCCGATCACGGATACGCTCCAATAATGAAGAACGAGCGACCGTGCAAGCTAACACTCTGCTAGGCTCAGAAATGTCCAACCTCACAAATCGATTGGCCAAGGCCTGAATGTCCAAAGCAAGCGGTCTCTGGCTGATCGGAATATAAGCAAGACTACCCATGCTGGCGGACTTCCTACTTAATGCATCGGCCACCATATTGGCTCTCCCCGGGTGATACAAAATAGTAACATCATAATCTTTCAATAACTCCAACCACCTCCTCCGCCTCAAGTTCAACTCCTTCTGCTTGAACAAGTACTGAAGACTCTTGTGATCAGTGTACACCTCACACGTCACACCATACAGGTAATGCCTCCAAATCTTCAAAGCATAAACAATGGCTGCCAACTCTAGATTATGAACCAGATAATTCTTCTCGTGGATCTTCAACTGCCTCGAAGCATAGGCAATGACTCTGCCATCCTGCATCAATACTGCACCAATCCCAATACGAGAAGCATCACAATAAACTGTATAAGGCCCTGAACCTGTGGGCAAAACCAATACCGGTGCCGTAGTCAGAGCTGTCTTGAGCTTCTGAAAGCTCGCCTCACACTCATCCGACCACCTGAACTGGGCACCCTTCTGGGTCAACCTGGTCATCGGGGCTGCGATAGATGAAAACCCCTCCACGAACCGACGATAGTAGCCTGCTAACCCCAAGAAACTCCGAATCTCTGTAGCTGATGCTGGTCGAGGACAGTTCTTGATTGCCTCTATCTTCTTCGGGTCCACCTGAATACCCTCTGCTGATACGACGTGACCCAGAAATGCAACCGAACTCAACCAGAACTCGCACTTCGAGAACTTAGCATATAACTGACTATCCTTCAGAGTCTGAAGAACCACTCTAAGGTGCTGCTCGTGCTCCTCCTGGCTGCGGGAGTACACCAAAATATCATCAATAAAGACTATCACGAACATGTCCAAATATGGCCTAAACACTCGGTTCATCAACTCCATGAATGCTACTGGTGCATTGGTCAACCCAAACGACATGACCAGGAACTCATAATGCCCGTACCGAGTGCGGAATGCCGTCTTAGGGACATCGGACGCCCTAATCCTCAGCTGATGGTAGCCAGATCTCAAGTCTATCTTTGAAAACACCTTTGCACCCTGAAGCTGGTCGAACAAATCGTCAATCCTCGGCAGTGGATACTTGTTCTTAATCGTCACTTTGTTTAATTGCCGGTAATCAATGCACATTCTCATCGAACCATCTTTTTTCTTTACAAATAACACCGGCGCACCCCAAGGCGAAACGCTGGGTCTAATGAAACCCTTCTCAAGCAAATCTGCAACTGATCCTTTAACTCTTTCAACTCTAGCGGGGCCATGCGATACGACGGAATAGAAATGGGTTGCGTGCCTGGAGCCAGATCAATACAAAAATTGATATCCCTGTCGGGCGGCATACCTGGCAGGTCTGAAGGGAAAACCTCGGGGAATCCCGAACAATAGGAACATAATCAATAAAAGGGACCTCTGCGCTGGAATCGCGAACATATGCCAGATAAGCTAAACACCCCTTCTCGACCATGCGTCAAGCTTTCACATATGAGATAACACTGCGAGTGGCATGACCTGGGGTCCCTCGCCACTCCAAACGGGGCAAATCTGGTAAAGCCAAGGTCACGGTCTTGGCGTGACAATCCAAGATGGCATGATACGGGGACAACCAATCCATCCCTAATATGACGTCAAAATCCACTATGTCTAAGAGCAATAAATCATAACGGGTCTCAAGACCCTCAAACACTATCACACAGGAACGATGCACTCGGTCAACCACTATAGAATCACCCACCGGTGTAGATACATAAATAGGAATACCCAAAGCATCACTAGGCATGACCAAGTAGGGTGCAAAATAGGACGACACATACGAATTCGTAGACCCAGGGTCAAATAGCACTGAAGCATCCCTATCACAGACCAGAATAGTACCTGTAATAACTGCATCTGAAGACTCAGCCTCTGGCCTGGTTGGAAGAGCATAACACTGGGGCTGGTCTCCACCTCCCTGAACCATATCTCTAGAACGGTCGGTTGTTGGCTGGCCTCTACCTCTGGAGGTCCGAGCTCTACCTCTACGGTCTCTACCTCCACCTCTATGATCCCTACCCCCGCCTCTAGTTGGCTGGGCAGGCTGTGGATCACCTGGTGCCCGAATCATGGGGTGAGGACCCTGCTGCTGGGAACTACCCGAAGCTCGAGGGCAAAATCTGACAATGTGACCCGGATCACCACAACCGTAACAAGCCCTCGGCTGCTGAGACTGCTGGCCCTGTCGACCTGAATGTCCACCCCGAAAACTCTGAAGTGGTGGGGCACTGATGGGTGCTGATGGGGAACTGTGAAGCTGCTGGTCAGAATAATGCGGCTGAGAACCACGACCATCTGAAGTACCATGAGAGACCTGGAGAGCTGACTGAAAGGGCCTCAGAGGATGGCCTCTACCATAAGAATCTCTACCTCCAGACGAGGTACCACTGAACCTACCTGCATGACGGGGCCTCTTATCCGGCCCATGAGCACCTCCCCGTGCAAGAGCCATCTCAACTCTACGGGCCGCATTGGCCGCCTCCTGAAAACGAAATCTC
>NW_017671636.1:0-12541 GCF_001879085.1 Nicotiana attenuata | reverse complement strand
GTAACTTATGAAACTAGAATAATGTACATAAGTTCAGGAATACGAACTTCTCTTTATGCCTCGTTATCAACTAATCTACTTACGGGATCATGCCAAAATAAAGGAAAGGTTTAGCCTTAACATTCCTTAACCTCGTTGAGTCCTTAATAGGCATTTTCCTTTCAATCAATGAAATATTCCTTAAGTACAGCACATTGTGATATAAAGTTAAAGGATGGACGTGTAGCAAAGATTCATTTTCTAATTGAAAGCACTAGGAAAGATGTACCTATCATACATCCAGATAACTTTGGGTATGCGCGTGATAAAAGTTCGCCAGTTGCCTTGCAAGAGCAGAAAGAAACTGTTCACTTCTCCAACTTCTTAGATATGGAGATTCATGTTAGACTCAGTGATACAGGTAATAGAAAATTAAATCTGGTTCAAGTGTTAGTTGATATATTGTATTACTGACTTTTGCTTTAGTACAGGTCTGCCATCTACTAATGGTGTTGACTGCATATGCAATGAGGCAACTATTCCCTCTGGGTCGTTTGTCAACTTATATGCAAATCCTGCTGCTATTTATTTTATTGTTACCTTAACTTCCTTTGGTATAAGATGCAAACCATAAATTGTAGTGGCAGTGCGAAATGGCTGCANAACTGATTCTTCTTAAGATGGATATCCAGGCATGTCTAATTTAATTTTGTTATGGTTTACAATCCTCTTTCTTGATGTTTGTAGGATTGCTTGACAATCGTTGTCTCTCCATTACTAAAGATACACAATGATACTGATTTCTCAATGGAGCTGCGTTTTCAACGCCCTCAGCATAAGGAAGTTGATTATGCTTCTGTGATGCTTAAGGTCGGGGACACAATTGACGATTCTATGGCAGCCTTTGGTGCCATAAATCTCTCTGGCGAACGAAAGAAGACACTATATTCTTTGAGTGTTGGTATGTTTCAAGCATGTTTCCCCCTTCCAAACTTTGATATAGAAATTGCCTGCTTCCGAGAAAAAGAACTTTATGGAATTGATTCTGATGTCATACATTTTACCTTTCTAGACGAAGTCGAACTATTACAGCAACAAGTAACCCTTAATCCCAAACAAGTTGGGGTCGGCTATATCAATCCTCACTTCTCCATATGAGCTCAACTCATGTCATCATCAATATCAAATAAAATAAAAATGAGAAATAAGTTTTATATATATATATATATATATATATATATATATATAGATAGATAGATAGATAGATAGATAGATAATAGTAATAATAATAATATAATTATAAGCTCTCTAACAAGATTAAAACCTATTCCCAACTAGTAGATATCACTTCGATGAATATTTTTCTTCCATTGTGCCCTATCGCTAGCTAAATTTGCATTGAGTCCAACAATTTGTAGGTCTTTCGAGATGACTTCCTGTCACGCCTCGAACCTGGGCCTAGACGTAACACGTCACTCGGTGCCTGACTACATATGACTGAGCGAACCAACTGGCTGGCTGAATCAACATGTGGTATCATAACATACTGAATGCGGAAGATAAACTAACACATGCTGATATACTGAAAGTCTGGATGATATAAATCAAAGTGCGGAAATACTAATACAATTCTGAAACATATTTGTAGCCAACATAGCTTAATATGAAAAGCCTGTGACTCTGTCTAACTGTTACTCTAGTCTATGAAGCCTCTAATGAAGTACTGAAAACACTGACTGCCTGTAAATACTGAAAGACCGTAAAGTAATGATAATGCCCCGAAAGAACCGGGGATCACCAAACAGCTAGTACGAGAATCCTACCGCTCTGAATCATCAACCTGTAAATCATTACCTGCATTGTAAGATGCAGGCCCCGGGCAAAAGGGACTGATACATTTGAATTGTACTGGTATGTAAAGCAACTGAAAGAAAGAATTATAAATGCTGAAACTGAAACTAAGCTGATAACTGAAATGATAACTATTGAAACTAAAACTGAAGTGAGAACTAGTAACTGAACTGATAAATGAAAAGATAACCGAAAAGATAACTAATAACTGATAACTGAAAAGATAACTGATAACTAATAACAGAACTGATAACTGAAAAGATAACTAATAACTGATAACTGAATAAAGGAAGTAAGGATATGAATACTCCCTCTTCTGAATGATGAACAACCTGTTTATCTTAATAAGCTACGGCCTCGGGCCCAATATATATGTGCACAAGCTACGGCCTCAGGCCCAAGTATACGTATACATAACAATTGCCTTAGGCCCAAAAATGCATAAAGCATAAACTACGGCCTCAGGCCCAAACATGCATAAAGCATAAACTACGCCCTCAGGCCCAAGTATGCATAAAGCATATAAACTACGGCCTCAGGCCCAAGTATGCATAAAGCATATAAACTACGACCTCAGGCCCAAATACAGGTGTTCAACATTCAGGAATTTAAAATCAGAAATTGAGAATCATACTGCAATACATGATAGTGATATACTGAATCACACTGAGTTACATGATACTAGAATACTGGATCACACTGAGTTACATAATACTGGAATGCTGGATCACACTGAGTTACATAATACTGGAATACTGAATGGGACTAGACTGAGACATGTATTCTTGAACTGATTGTGAACACTGAAACTTCAATTGTTTATGGCATACTGAGTAATCTACATTAAGACTCGGGGGCATCAAACCCTAGTCTATATAGAATATGCACTGAGCTCACAACGTTCAGAATGAAAGTGGTGAACGAGTTATGGAGATAGAGAATAGAAGTTCTACAACTCATCAAGGAACTAGGCTTAACTATATTTCTGAGGCAATTGGTAACGTCGTAAAAGAAACGTAGTGTAGGGAGAATCATTAACATTCCCAAACATAGAGAGTTAGCCTCACATACCTTAACTTCCTGCTCTTGAGCGTAATACAACATTCGCCAACCCGTTCAACTTCAATCTATATCAATACAAGTCAAAGTGATTCCATATTAGCAATAATACTCATGTTTTGGTCACTTAGGCATTTTATCAAACACTTGGTGGCATAAAGCTTCATAGCCCTTATTAATGTTGTTTCTACACCCAATAACCCATTCTCTTGCTCTTAGATAAATTCTAAAGTCTCAAATGGTTATAAACAACATTATTCTCTATCACCCATAAGGTAATCAACACCCATAACCAATAATAACCAACCAACAACCCAAACCTATCACCGTTCATGCTTTTCTATCACAACCACCAACTCATATCTCATGAAATAGAGTCTATAATCATTAATTCAATGATAGAATCAACTAGTGGGTGAAGATATTACCTTTTTGATGTTGAATCTTCTTGAATTTGAGTTCTAGGGTTTCTTCTCTCAACAATGGTGTCCCCATCGAATGTCTAATGATATGGAGGGTTTACCCATGTTAATAGGATGTTGGGAAATTGAAATAAACATAGAATCACCATGAGAACTTACCTTGGGTGGTGGAGGGACCCTTAAGGAGTTGGATTTTTTGAGAGCTTTCCCTTCTAGGGCAAGTTTTTATGTTTTGGGGCAGTGGGGACGAAATAGGGCTAAAATAATGACTTCCCAAGTTATCCACTGCGTCCCGGTTGGCGCGGCCGTGGTCCCGACCGCGGTAAATCACTGGAACACTGCCTCGCCACCGCGGTCGCGGTAAAACGCGGCGGACCGTGGGGGTTGCATACCATTCTGTAAAACGAGCATAACTTTTTGCGTGGAGCTCCGTTTGGGCTCCACAATATATTGTTGGAAAGCTATTTCGAAGGCCTACAACTTTTATGCTTTGCATTTTCCCAAATTTCTTACACGTTTTCACTAAAACCTGCTGGAAGACGGACCTTCTGCAAATTTAGTCAATTTTGTCAAATCATATGCACCTCACTCTCCGTCTTGATTCTAAAACAACTATTTTCACCCATAATCATCCCGATGGGACTTCACATGTATAAAATATCAATTGAATACCCATTTAATATGTCCACACCTAGTCCGAATGTACGGGGTGTTACACTTCCTTCCATTCTATCTTAGGTCTACCTCATGACCTTTTAACACCTTCACTCACAATAGTTTCATACCCATGAATCGATTTGTAGATAAACATTGGACATAGCGAAACCATCTCAAGCGAATTTTATCCTACAGTGCATGCTTATTTTATCTTCTGGCAAATGTGGTCATTTCTGATCTTATCTACTCCTGAATGACCACACATCCATCTTCGCATCCGCGTCGCTGCCACACTCATATTTTGAATATGTTGAACTTTAGCGGCCCAACATTCACTACCTTATAAAATTGACGGTCTTATAATTGTTCTATAGAACTTACCTTTCACTTGATAGGCATCTTCTTTCACATAATACTGCTGTAGCACTTTCCATTTCAATCATCCGGTTTTAACTCTGTAGATTTTGAGAAGAAGAAAAGGCTTCTTGTATTTCTGTCTATGTTTACATCCATGAGCAAGGAAATTTATACAAAGCTCCTAATGCTAATTAAGAAAATAAAATAAATCTATATAATCAATCCAGCTATCAAATCAAATCAGAATAAAATCATATCTCCTAAATATAATCAAATCTCCTGAAATCATGATAATCAATACTCCTAAATCAAGCTTCCTTGAATCTGCTAATCAACACTCCCCCTCAAGTTGGTGCAAAGATGTCGCACAAGACCAACTTGCAACTCAAAGTATGGAAAGTTCGCTTGTTGAGACTTTTGGTAAACACATCAGCTAGCTGTTTTTCCGATGGCACATGAAACAAACTCAAGACACCAGTTGTAACTTTTTCTTTGATGAAGTGTCGATCAATTTCCACATGCTTTATTTAGTCATGTCGGACTGGATTATGAGCTATACTTATGGCATCTTTATTATCACAGTACAAGGAAAGTTTTCCTTTTCCATACAGTCTCAATTCCTATAGTAGCTTTTGTAACCAAAGCAGTTCGCAAACACCCTATCTTTGTCTTTTTTGTGCTTGTCACGGCCTCTCAACAAGACTACATAAGGTCGTTCACCAACCATCTCCACTTGGCACACTGAACAAGCAGCCCGCATGAAAATCATTGGATCCCGTTGAATAACATAAGTCAAATTTAACAGGAAAATACGATGTGTGAGCCTTCTACTTGACTGCCTATTAGAAGTAGTTACAACATTGTGTCGTATCTCGGCTTCCATAGGTTGCTGTAGAGTCTGAGGAACCTCAAGAATATGCCGTATTATAGTAGCAGCAATATTGTCAAACCCAATAAACAAGCTGCTCGTTGGCAAAGAAAGCAGCAACTGCAACCCACCAGCATCCAGAAAGTTAACAGCAACTGGGTGAGTTCTTGTAAGAGTTGCACATAGCTCATGCTATCATGCATTGTTTCTGAGGGATGGTGGTTCCTCATACAACCACAAGCAATTTCAACAAGCCTCTTCTGCTCCAGTACAGTAACCGAATGTTGATCTTCTGTCATCCAGAGATCCAGCCCAATCCGCATCTGTAAAGGCTTCTGTTTGGAGGTGATCATGTTTGGAGAAAAGTAGACCTTTCCCTGAGCAGACTTCAGATACTACAAAATGTGAAAGACAGCTTGCATATGAGGATCTCATCATGCATGAACTGAGTCACTAGGCTAACTGAATAGGTTATGTCTGGTCTAGTGTAGGAGAGATAAACAAGTCTTCTAACCAGCCTTTGATATCTTTCCTTATCAACTGATTCTCCAACTCTGCTTTGTAACTTGTGATTGCTTTAAATGGGCGATTATGCGGGCCTGCAACCTGTCATACCAGTTTCTTTCAAAAGATCCAGAATATACATCCTTTGACAAATAAATATTCCTCTTTTGGATCTAGCAACCTCAATTCCTAAGAAGTACATCAATTTCCTAGATCTTTGATCTCAAATTCATGTGCCAACAACTTATTCAATCGAGACATCTCTTCTTTGTCATCTCCTCTCATTACTATGTCATCAACATAAACTATGAGAAGAGTGAGTTTACCTGTTTGATGTCTTATGAAGAGGGTGTGATCAACATTGCTTTGTTGGTAACCGGAGGAGATCATTGCTTTACTGAATCTGTCAAACCAAACTTTGGGGGATTGCTTCAATCCGTATAAGGCTTTCTTCAAACTGCATACCTTTCCTTGACTCTGTGCAGTATCAAATCCAGGAGGAATCTCCATATACACCTCTTCTTCTAAGTCTCCACGAAGAAATGCATTCTTCACATCAAAATGTTGCAAGTCCCACTCAAGAATAGCTGCAAAAGATAAAAGAATTCTAACAGTGTCCATCTTAGCAACAGGGGCAAATGTCTCTTAATAATCCTCTCCATAAGTCTGAGTGAATCCCTTAGCCACCAATCTTGATTTGAATCTTTCATTTGAGCTATCAGCTTTGTGCTTCACAATAAAGACCCTTTCAGCCAACCAACTTCTTGTCTGGTGGTGAAGTTACAAGTTCCCATGTCTCATTTTTTGACAAGGCCTTCATTTCTTCAATCATAGCTTGCTTCCATTTAGGATCTGCAAAAACTTCCCTCCAATTCTGGGGAGTAGACACAAAAGAAATAGACAAGGCAAAGGCTCTATAGGAGGAAGACAAAGAATTACAGGAGACAAACTTAGATAAAGGGTGTTTGGTGGTACAAGATCTGACTCCTTTTCTGGGAGCAATAGGTTCTAACTCATTAGGAAATGTAGATAACTCACCTGCAGAAGAAGGTTCAGCTTCGGTAGATTGCATGATGGCTTCTTCTGCTCTATTTTTCCTTGAGTAAGTTTTCAAATTAGGCCTATCCAAACGCCCAATAGTCTCCCCCTGAATTCTTTCTCCAATTTCACTTTCCCCTGTGACAATGTCATCAAGCGGTCCAGTAATGGAACTAGGTAGAATCACTTCTTCCTCCTTACTGCTCTCCCCTGAAGAGGTGATGAGGTAATACTGAAATAGGCTCAGATTCTCAAAAGGTAATATCCATGCTAACAAAAGATCTCCTAGATGGAGGATGATAACATTTGTAACCTTTCTGTGTCGGAGAATACCCAATGAAAACACACTTTATGGCTCTAGGATCAAGTTTTTCCTAGATTTTCTAGTAACAAAGTAAACACACCCAAACACCTTTGTAGGAACATTATATTCATTCTTACCCTTTAAAGCTTCCAGAAGACTTTGAAAATTGAGGGGTTTAAGTGACATTCTGTTGATAAAATAGGCAGCCGCTATAATAGCATCTCCTATTAAGGTTTTTGTAGATGCATGGTGAACATAAGAGATCTTACTACTTCTAACAAATGCCTATTTTTTCTTTCAGCAATCCCATTTTTTGCACTAGTGTTAGGACAACTAGTTTGATGGACTATCGCATTGGACTCCAAATAAGCACCAAATCTTTTATCCATGTATTCGCTGCCATTGTCAGTTCTCAAGATTTTTATTTTGGCATCAAACTGAGTACAAATCATATTATGAAATGACTGAAAACAAGAGAGAACTTCACTTTTGGCTTTTAACAAATATACCTAAGTCATCCTAGTGCAGCAATCAATGAAAGTAACAAACCATCGACTACCAGACAAAGAAACAGTTTGGGTAGGATCCCATGTATCAGAATGAATAGTCATAAATGGAGTTGTGCTTCTATTATCACTCACAGGATAAGAATTTCTAGTATGCTTGGCATATTCACGCGCATCACAGAACAAAGATTCAAATCGAGTCCTTGAAAACAAATCGGGATATAACTTCTTCAAAACAAAGAATGATGGGTGTCCTAACAGTCTATGCCGTTGTATTGTTTCTTGGTTGACATCTTTACTTTCCCCAAAAAAAGGCTTGGCCAGAGTTTTGAATCACATCTAATATATACAAGTCATCACGCAATCTACCACTGCCAATCCTTTTCCCTGTTTGTAGATCCTGAAAAATACATTGATCGGGAAAGAACTCGATTCTACAGTTTAGAGCATTGGTGATGGCACTAACAGATAAAACATTGATAGGGAACTCAGGGACATGAGGCACAGATGATAGTTTCATATCAGGAGTACAAATGACAGAACTTGTTCCAAAGATAGGGGTTAAAGAACCATTGGCTATTTTAACATTATCTCCTTTGAGAGACGGAGAATAGTTTTGAATGCATTTAGAAGAGCCCGTCATGTGTCTATTTGCTCCAGAATCGACAATCCAAGAATTAAGGTTATCAGCAAAGGCAGTACCTGATTGCACATGATTGGATGTGGCAACATTAGCGGAGTCAAGTTTGGCTAGGAGGCGATGGAGAAGCTGAATTTCATCCGAAGACGAGATTTCTCTAGAAACCGTCTCCTTGAATGTCTCCATGTTTCAGCCCAATAAGAAGGAAATCAGTAGGAGTTTGTGTTGCGGACAACCAACAAGAGAGAGAAAACTCAACCTCTTTGATAATAAAGGAACCCTAGTACTGCGAGGGAGATGACTCACCTAAAAAGGCAGCAATGACTCTGATACAATGTAGATTTTAAGAAGAAGAAAAGGCTTCTTGTATTTCTGTGTTACATCCCATGAGCAAGGGAATTTATACAAAGCTCCTAATGCTAATTAAGGAAATAAAATAAATTTATACAATCAATCCAGCTATCAAATCAAATCAAATAAAATCAGATCTCCTAAATATAATCAAATCTCTTGAAATCATGATAATCAACACTACTAAATCAAGTCTCCTTGAATCATGATAAATGAACCTTGGGCCTAACTCAACCCTAAAAGCTAGCTTATGAGGTGAGGATTTCCCAAGACCATATAAGGAGACCAAAGACCTCAAATCCTACTAATATGGGACAACTCAACATCCCCTCACGCCCATGCCTGCAAACTGGAGCGTGGACAAACATAAATAGGGGCCCAACATCGGTAACAATCATTTGGATGGGCCCGGCTCTAATTATGATAAATGAACCTTGGGCCTAACTCAACCCCAAAAGCTAGCTTGTGATGTGAGGGTTTCCCAAGACCATATAAGGAGACCAAGGACCTCAAATTCCACCGATGTGGGACAACTCAACAAACGCTATGAGTAACATCTTCATTTATCACTCCATTCTCTTGAAACAAGCGTACATGTCTTAATTGTTTGCAGTTTGGCAACGCAATCGCGTCTAGTCTCATCTCAACTTCACCCTTCTCATCATGCTGACTAAACTTGCAGTGCATGTATTCAATCTTACTTCTACTTATCACCTCTATAAAGTGCTTTGCCACAGTTCAAGATTTTGCTTGACGCCCTAGCTGGTTTCGATTGATAAACGAAGTCGACCTTAACTCCTGTTTAGACTCTCCAATAAGAGAAGGGATAGCTTGTTTAGACTCCTAATTGGGGTTAAAATCTGCTATCTTTAAGACTTTTTTGCAGCAAATTCTGAAAAGTTTCAACCAAAAAAAAAAGGTTCTTAATTGGAAATTTTAGAAAACCTTGAAATTGAGTGAGAACAATGACGACTTTAAATAGGTGAAAAAGACAATTTTTTATTGCAACCAAGGATAAACAAAGCCTCGAAAGTAAGTTGCTTGTTATCTGAACTTCTTTTCCTTTGAGTAGTTAAGATGAAACCGAGCTATAGGCTTTGTGCATTGCACTTTTGTAGAAGAATTAAGCCTAAGAATGATATTTTATATGTATTTATAGGTTTCTAGAAGTTGTTCCAGGCATATAGAGTGGTAGTAGGAGCCAGAGTTCAGTTGTTCGATACTGGACTTTTTATCTTGTAGCTCATAGTTTAGCTTTAATATATTTATGGAACAAATTCACGAGTAGACAAATGACCTTTGCTTATCGTTATGTGTCTCTCTTTGACAGGGAACAGTAGGTCTATGGTATGTGACACCGTGGCCCAAAAAAAATAAAAATAAAATTAAATATATTCTTAGTTAAGTCTAGTAAATACATGCTCTCTTATTACACGTATATAAACTGTTATCTATTCGGATATGCAAAAATTTTGAAACTTCAAAATGCAGAAAAGGAAAGTCTAATAGCAAAAATTGCTGAGTGTTGCGTAAGAGGAACTGAGAGCATTAGTTCCAGTGTATTTTAAAGCGAAATGCGCAAGAAAAGTGACAATGTCAATGGGGCTTGAAGTGAAAAGAGAGAAAAGAAAGTGCATGCCTCTTTGAAGTGAAGCACAGAATGTACGAAAAGTTTAAAATTACCAATCATATGTGAATTTCTACTTACAACCAAAGTTCAATCAAAATAACTATTTTTTTCAACATCCAAGCATGTAGACAAATTTGTCCTAACTCTTCAAAGTTGAGAATCAAAGGATCAACCACTTCTTTTTTTGGATCACTTTGCGCATCATTGTTTGAAGCGCACACTTCTCCGAAGCACATGGCTTAAGTCATGATGCAATAACCTCTCGCTTTGCATCACTTCATTGCTTAAAGCGACAGAGGGTTGGCTTTTAATAGCACTGATTATAGCGAATGACTCCTATTACAATTTGTTATTATCAGCTAATTACCTAAAGCTTTGTCAAAATTTAATGGTTCATTTGCTTTCGGCAACCATGGCATATGTGATGGTTTAATATGTAGACTAAGAGCTCGTTTGGTTTCTTGAATTGGAGAATTAATCTCCTCATTAAATTCAACAGATTTAAATACTGGTTGATAGAATGAGGATTGAGGAGAACTGATCTCATTAAATTTAGCATAACGTATACATCGTTTGGTTGTAATTTTGCATCTTGTAAATAACACTCGCATAAGTTATGCAGGAATCCATTTATTATTTTATGCGGAGTCGAATGTGAAATAAGAATACGTATATTAGAAATGTAGAGATTAGACTATTAAAGACAAAAAAGCCCTTAAAGTAGTTCTTGTATAACAATAATCCCTTCATTATTAATCATCGCAAAACACTTCTTACATTATTAATCATCACATAACAATTTTGTGTTACTGGTCACCGCATAAACAATCCCTACATTACTAATTCCTGCGGTGCTACCCTGCATATTCAAGCAAGCTATTGATGCCTCTTGATCTCTGATTAAGCTCCTAAACAAGGAAATCCATGATATTGGAACTTAATTTGCAGGTAATTTCCTATTTTCTTTTAGACCTGAAGTTACAGATGACTTAACAAATTTTGAGAATCCATCAGCTTGCTGGTCGGATGATCTTAGAGGTGGAAAGCCTGTTTGACTATCTGGGATATTTGATAAACTTACTTATCAAGTGCGGAAGGCATTTTCCTTTCAATCAATGAAATATTCCTTAAGTACAGCACATTGTGATATAAAGTTAAAGGATGGATGTGTAGTAAAGATTCATTTTCTGATTGAAAGCACTTGGAAAGATGTACCTATCATACATCCAGATAACTTTGGGTATGCGTGTGATAAAAGTTTGCCAGTTGCCTTGCAAGAGCAGAAAGAAACTGTTCACTTCTCCAACTTCTTAGATATGGAGATTCATGTTAGACTCAGTGATACAGGTAATAGAAAATTAAATCTGGTTCAAGTGTTAGTTGATATATTGTATTACTGACTTTTGCTTTAGTACAGGTTTGCCATCTACTAATGGTGTTGACTGCATATGCAATGAGGCAACTATTCCCTCTGGGTTGTTTGTCAACTTATATGCAAATCCTGCTGCTATTTATTTTATTGTTACCTTAACTTCCTTTGGTACAAGCTGCAAACCAATAAATAGTAGTGGCAGTGCGAAATGGCTGCAGAAGCGCAAACTAAAGTTCAGTTTTGGATATCGAATTAGATTTTGGCAATGGCAAGTATTTTGCATTGCTAAGATTATCTCGTGGACAGAGAGGGATATTGGAGGTACTTATCCTGCTTAGCTGCTTATTACCTTACAGCAAGGTGTTAAATTTGTCTGTGTTTTGTGCAGGCTGTTGTCTTTACTTCTTACACCTTGGAGAATAATACTAAATTTTCTTTGTTCTATTTTCCTGCAAATCACAAGCTTGTTTCTAGGTAATCTCTCGTCCAAGATGAGTTGTAATTTTTTCATTTGGCTCAGTTTTGTCATTTGCTGAGTGGTACTATTATATCCAGGCATGAGGTGGAAAATATTGGTTCTGCAGTGCCTCCAGAATTAGGATCTTATCTTCCTCCCGGATCAACAAAATCATGGTTCAGCAAGTAAATTTTTTTTCTACTTTAATTCGGTAGTTCTAGTTTAGTCGAATCCATTGTGTCGCCTCTCCTTGTTCCATCTATCAGCGGTTATGAAACTGTAGGCATTATGCTTTTCATCCTGCATAATTCTTGCTTATCCTTGCTAGATGCCACAAGGTTACACTCTTGGATGAGAGAGCCTCTAAAGCACCCTTGGACTTGGACGCTTTATCAGGCCTTACGGAGGTGAACCTTGAAGTGGAAGGAGAATCTGGTTCCAAAACTGTTACAAAGTTGGGAGTCTCTTTGAAACCATCTGTTAGCAAAGTAGTGCCACTGCAGGTTGTACCAATGTATCTCAGATACGTCATACTAAATGAGTCAG